>NC_081554.1:23148254-23206755 GCF_963082655.1 Stomoxys calcitrans
TGCAAATCATTGAATTTTATTACCAAAATCAGTGTTCGGTTCGAAATGTGTTCATTCACCGTAACGTTGCGTCCAACAGCATCTTTGAAACAAGTAAAAGCGTGCTAAGTTCGGCCGGGCCGAATCTTATATACCCTCCACCATGGATCGCATTTGTCGAGTTCTTTTCCCGGCATCTCTTCTTAGGCAAAAAAGGATATAAGAAAAGAGTTGCTCTGCTATTAAAACGATATCAAGATATGGTCCGGTTCGGACCACAATTAAATTATATGTTGGAGACCTGTGTAAAATTTCAGCCAATTCGTATAAGAATTGCGCCCATTGGGGCTCACGAAGTAAAATAGAGAGAACGATTTATATGAGATCTGTATCGGGCTATAGACCGATTCAGACCATAATAAACACGTTTGTTGATGGTCATGAGAGGATCCGTCGTACAAAATTTCAGGCATATCGGATAATAACTGCGACCTCTACGAGTCAAGAAGTCAAGATCCCAGATCGGCTTATATGGCAGCTATATCAGGTTATGAACCGATTTGAACCTTATTTGACACAGTTGTTGAAAGTAAAAATAAAATACGTCATGCAAAATTTCAGCCAAATCGGATAGGAATTGCGCCCTCTAGAAGCTCAAGAAGTCAAATCCCCAGATCTGTTTATATGACAGCTATATCAGGTTATGAACCGATTTGAACCATACTTGGCACAGTTGTTGGATATAATAACAAAACATGTTGTGCAAAATTTCATTTCAATCGGATAAGAATTGCGCACTCTAGAGGCTCAAGAAGTCAAGACCCAAGATCGGTTTATATGGCAGCTATATCAGGTTATAGAACGATTTCAACCATACTTGGCACAGTTGTTGGATATCATAAAAAAACACGCCGTACAAAATTTCATTCTGATCGGATAAGAATTGCGCACTCTAGAGGCTCAAGAAGTCAAGACCCCTGATCGGTTTATATGGCAGCTATATCAGGTTATGAACCGATTTTAAACATACTTAGCACAGTTGTTGGATATCATAAGAAAACACGTCGTGCAAAATTTCATCCCAATCGGATAGGAATTGCGCACTCTAGAGGCTCAAGAAGTCAAGACCCAAGATCGGTTTATATGGCAGCTATATCAGGTTATGGACCGATTTGAACCATACTTGGCACAGTCGTTGGATATCATAACAAAACACGTCGTGCGAAATTCCATTTCAATCGGATAAGAATTGCGCCCTCTAGAGGCTCAAGAAGTCAAGACCCAAGATCGGTTTATATGGCAGCTATATCAAAACATGGACCGATATGGCCCATTTACAATACCAACCGACCTACACTAATAAGAAGTATTTGTGCAAAATTTCAAGCGGCTAGCTTTACTCCTTCGGAAGTTAGCGTGCTTTCGACAGACAGACGGACGGACGGACGGACGGACGGACGGACGGACGGACGGACGGACGGACGGACGGACAGACGGACGGACATGGCTAGATCGACATAAAATGTCACGACGATCAAGAATATATATACTTTATGGGGTCTCAGACGAATATTTCGAGTAGTTACAAACAGAATGACGAAATTAGTATACCCCCCATCTTATGGTGGAGGGTATAAAAATACGGTCCAATGATTCCACCAGCGTACAAACCACACCAAACAGTGCATTTTTCGGGATGCATGGGCAGTTCTTGAACGGCTTCTGGTTGCTCTTCACTCCAAATGCGGCAATTTTGCTTATTTACGTAGCCATTCAACCAGAAATGAGCCTCATCGCTGAACGGTGAATGAACACATTTCGAACCGAACACTGATTTTGGTAATAAAATTCAATGATTTGCAAGCGTTGCTCGTTAGTAAGTCTATTCATGATGAAATGTCAAAGCATACTGAGCATCTTTCTCTTTGACACCATGTCTGAAATCCCACGTGATCTGTCAAATACTAATGCATGAAAATCCTTACCTCAAAAAAATCACCCTTTATAACAGTATTTCGTGTCGAAATTGATGAGAATCATAAAGTTTTTCACACCCAAATCTAAAAATTTCGACAAAAGGCGAAGAAACACTCTCATTAAAACCAATTTACATGTTTTTCGGCTCCACCTTTTTGTTTACTTCTGTTCCATATTTTATTTGTTAATTATTGCCAGATTTTTCTACTCAGTTTTCACTTTGTGCATTTTATTGTGTTCCCTTCATTCACACCGAATCTTTCTTTCCATAGGTTATCATATATTTTCACATAGTTTTTGGCATTCAGCCATACTGTGTGGCGATGGCTGTCCACGTTTGAGCTCATATACATATGGGAATATGGGAAAAAATTTCACATTTCCAAAAAACTATAGTCCGTTATTATTATGGTTATTTTCATTGTGGATGATTTGTTGTTAATTGCATGCAGTTTTATGTGCTCTAGCAAATTGTATTAGCAAAATGGGGTTTTCCCTCAATACTTGGTACTAATTTCGTTTTATTATCGGCCTTAAGCCCATGCCACGAGTACAATGCCTTGGAATGTTTGGGCCGTGTGAATGTTTGCCATGGGCCCAGACAACAGAACATTTCGAGCGAGCAGGCGGAAGTATTGGTCGCAGCAGCAACAGCAATATTCGGTCATAAAAACACATTTTGTTGAACATTCCGGCGACTGTATAACATTTTATGTTCTAACCAATTTTAGTTATTGTCCCGCCAGGGAGTTCTGTTGAGTCTGGTCAAATAGCTGTGCTGAACTGACCGACCGTATGCCAGGCTGCCAGGTGATTTTGTATGCAAATGCGAATGAATGTGTTTTAGATAAAAGTTCATGTGATTAGCAGACCTTAAATTGGGAACAACAACAAACAACAGCAAAAATCGGAGCAAAACAAATGCAATTAGAGTATATTGGACAAATATAACCATATGGCTAATTCGAATGTATGTTCACTATTCATGGGGCTATCATAGTGAAATTTGTATAGCATAGAGATTTATTAGAATTTAGATTTTTCAGTTGAGTGTATTGGATTGCTTGGCTTTAGTGATTGATACGAAAAATATTTAAAACAGGTAAATAGGGGCTAGAGTCAGGCAAAGCCGACCTTTTGATACCCTACATAGCATTGTGGGCAGGTCGAGTCGTCAACATTAAAATGTGCTTAAGTATGTGCTATAATTTCAACCAAAATCTGTGCATATTGTAGTAGTCATATAGCAAATTGCTATACATAATTTTTTTACCCTCCACCATAGGACGGGGGTATACTAATTTCGTCATACAGTTTGTAACTACTCGAAATATTCGTCTGGGACCCCATAGAGCATATATATTCTTGATCGTCGTGACATTTTATGTCGAAAGCACGCTTACTTCCGAAGGAGTTAAGCTAGCCGCTTGAAATTTTGCACAAATACTTCCTATTAGCGTAGGTCGGTTGGTATTGTAAATGGGCCATATCGGTCCATGTTTTGATATAGCTGCCATATAAACCGATCTTGGGTCTAGACTTCTTGAGTGCGCAATTCTCATCCGATTTGAATGGATTTTAGCACGAAGTATTTTGTTATAATATCCAACAACTGTGCTAAGTATGGTTCAAATCGGTTAATAACCTGATATAGCTGACATATAAAAAGATCTGGGGACTTGATTTCTTGAGCTTCTAGAGGACGCAATTCCTATCCGATTTGGCTGAAATTTTGCATGGCGTATTTTATTCTTACTTTCAACAACTGTGTCAAATAAGGTTCAAATCGGTTCATAGCCTGATATAGCTACCATATTAACCAATCTGGGATCTTGACTTCATGAGCATTTAGAGGTCGCAATTATTATACGATTTGCCTAAAATTATTTACGACGGATCCTCTCATGACCATCAACATACGTGTTTATTATGGTCTGAATCGGTCTATAGCCCGATACAGCTCCCATATAAATCGATCTCTCTATTTTACTTCTTGAGTCCCCAAAGGGCGCAATTCTTATTCGAATTGGCTGCCATTTTAAACAGGTCTCCAACATATAATTTAATTGTGGTCCAAACCGAACCATATCTTGATATCGCTCTAATAGCAGAGCAAATCTTTTCTTATATCCTTTTTTCCCTAAGAAGAGATCCCGAGAAAAGAACTCGACAAATGCGATCCACGGTGGAGTTTATATAAGATTCGGCCCGGCCGAACTTAACATGCCTTTACTTGTTTGATATATAAACCCATCTTGGGTCTTGACTTCTTCAGCCTCTAGAGGGCGCAAGACGTGTTTTGTTATGATATCCAACAACTGCGCCAAGCATGGTTCAAATCGGTCCATAACCTGGTACAGCTGCCATATAATCATATAATAATCGATCTCTCTATTTTACTTCTTGAGCCCCCAAAGGGCGCAATTCTTATTCGAATTGGCTGACATTTTACATATGCCTCCCACATATAATTTAATTGTGGTCCGAACCGGACCATATCTTGATATCGATCTAATAGCAGACCAAATATTTTCTTGTATCCTGATTTTGACTAAATAGAGATGCCGGGAAAAGATCTCGGCAAATGCGATCCATGGTGGAGGGTATATAAGATTCGGCCTGGCCGAACTTAGCACGCCTTTATTTGTATTATATTCGTTTGCAAAGGCCCTATTAGTGATAAACGGGAGATACATGTATATTGGGAGCTATATCTAAATCTTAACCGATTTCTTTGATATTCTCCACTGATTAGAGAAGACATCAGATACACAAGAGGAGCTTTCGTGGCAAATTATATATGTATCGGTTAACAAATGCACATGTTATTACGGAATTAATCAAAATTGGAAGAACAAATATATGGGAGATATATCTAAATCTGAAATGATGTAGACCAAAATCCGTACACAAAGGAAAAGTCATAAAAGAAGACATTATTCTAAATTTTGTGAAAATCTGTTCAGATGTACGCTGACAAACGCTCTAAAAGGGAAAATCTGGTGACACATACAGATGGGAGCTATATCTTAATCTAAACCGATTTTCTTGAACAGCAATGTCAGTAGTCATTTTTGAAAAATTTTTGAGAAGATCGGTTAATAAATGCGCTCGCAAAGGCTTTTAAAGGGAAAATCAAACGATACATCTATATGGAAGCTATATCGAAATCTTAACCAATTTTCATCAAATTCCCAAATGATGTCAAGAGTTATGATAGGAGCTCTCTTGCAAAGAGTCGTAGGAATCGGTTACCAAATGAACCGATTTATTTTCAATAGACTTCGTTTCTAGGCCAAAAAAGAAACCTTGCCAAATTTGAAGACTACTTATAAATTTTCCATGAACATTCCATTAAGGAACAGAGAATACTTCTCTCATATAATTGAGCGCAGTCCGATTGATGACAAGGGGCCTCCTTTTTTATTCCGAGTCCGAATGGCGTGCCCCAAAGCGACACTACTTGGAAGAGAAGTTATAACATGGCAGAATACCATACAAATGTAGGGGATAACCACCGCTGAAAATTTGTTTCATGTTCAAGTCGGGGTTTGAACCAAGGCGTTCGGCGTCAGAGGCGGACACGCTAATCTCTGCGCCACAATGGCCGCAAAATTTGAAGACTATCGGATTGAAATAGCAGCCTGTACTTTGTACACAAATTAAAATGGATACACAGACAGACGGACAGATAGACGGACAGACAGACGGAAAGACAGACAGATTGTATCAATGAGGTCTGTCCGATTCAAGTTAAGCTCAATGATAAGGGACTTCCTTTTTTCCCGAGTCCGATCGGCCTGCCGCCAACGACACCAATTGCTAAAATGGCAGGATACCTTGTAAGGGGATAACCATCGCTGAAATTTTTTCTGATGATCTCGCCGGAATTGGAACGCAGGAATTGGGCAAAATAGGCGGACATGCTTACTTCTATTGAAGCTATACGTGGTTATGGACCAATTAAGAACATACTTGGTTTGCGTGTTGGAGACCACAGGTTTAGGACTAAAGAAGTATAATCAGAAGGCAACTCACTGTTCCAAATTGCAGCAAAATCGGATAATAAATGCGGCTTTAATGGGCCTAAGACCCTAAATCAAAAAATCGGTCTATATGGCAGCTATATCCAAATCTGAACCGATCTGGACCAAATTGTCGGAGGATATCGAAGGGCCTAACACAACTCACTGTCCCAAATTTCAGTAAAATCGGACAATAAATGTGGCTTTTAAGGGCCTAACATCATAAATCGGAGGATCGGTCTATATGGCAGCTATATCCAAATCTAGACCGATCTGGACCAAATTGACGGAGGATGTCGGAGGGCCTAACACAACTCACTGACCCAAATTTCAGCAAAATCGGACAATAAATGTGGCTTTTATGGGCCTAAGACCATAAATCGGAGGATCGGTATATATGGCAGCTATATCCAAATCTAAACCGATCTGGACCAAATTGAAGAAACATGTCAAAGGGCCTAACGCAACTCACTGTCCCGAATTTCAGCAAAATCGGATTATAAATGTGGCTTTTATGGGCCTAACACCATAAATCGGAGGATCGGTATATATGACGGCTATATCCAAATCTGAACCGATCTGGACCAAATTGAAGAAAGATGTCCAAGGGCCTAACACAACTCACTGTCCCAAATTTCAGCAAAATCGGATAATAAATGTGGTTTTATGGGCCTAAGACCCTAAATCGGCGGATCGGTCTATATGGGGGCTATATGAAGATATAGTCCGATATTGCCCATCTTCGAACTTAACCTGCTTATGGACGAAAAAAGAACCTGTGCAAATTTTCAGCTCAATATCTCTATTTTTAAAGACTGTAGCGTGATTTCAACAGACAGACGGACAGACGGACAGACGGACAGACGGACGGACATGTCTAGATCGTCTTAGATTTTTACGCTGATCAAGAATATATATACTTTAAAGGGTCGGAAATGGATATTTCGATGTGTTGCAAACGGAATGACAAAATGAATATACCCCCATCCTTCGGTGGTGGGCATAAAAACGATTTTTATTTAGATGTAGTTTCCGATTTTATTTCTTAAGGATGTCAGAACATCTTCAACACTACTTCAAAATTTCCCTAACTTATCAGAGTCACCTACTCACTGCAACTTGAATCATTTATTATTTTTTATTTATTTTTTTTTTATTTTTTCAATTGACTCTTTTTTCCCCACGCAGACAATTTTAATGGTGCAAAATTCCTATGTCGGACCTTCTAACATTGGTCAACATACCATGGTATATGGCAAATAAAAATCGGAGTACATTAAAGTCAACATGTTGCCATGGTCATTGAGTTGGATGATTATTATTGAAATACTTGCATGACTATAACAATAAAACAAGTTATCTGTATGTGATACATGAGGTGCAAAATATGCACGGGTATATGATATCAGCGTGAAAATAAAGTACATAAGTCAGCTTTGTCATTACTTAGTAGTGTCAATAAAGTATTAAAGTTTAACAATTTGTCATGGAAAATTCAAAATTAGTGGGGGTTATAAAGTGTAGTACAAATTGGCATTTGGCAAATAGTGTCTTGAATGGTGGTATTTTATATTATTGGGTTGCCCAAAAAGTAATTGCGGATTTTTCATATAGTCGGCGTTGACAATTTTTTTCACAGCTTGAGACTCTGTAATTGCATTCTTTCTTCCGTCAGTTATCAGCTGTGACTTTTAGCTTGCTTTAGAAAAAAAGTATATTTGATTAAAGTTCATTCTAAGCTTTATTAAGAATGCATTTACTTTCTTTTAAAAAATCCGCAATTACTTTTTGGGCAACCCAATAGTACTACCTGAACACGTCCCGCTCTGCTGCGCTTCCTTTAACAATATGTGGAACAAAAATTTTCTTTGAGAGCTTTTAGTGAAATATCATACTTTGAAAGTGACATACGTATGTCGCTTGATTAAAGGTGTGTTACTTTTAAATGCCTTTATTTGAATCCCAAAAGATTTTCCTTGGTTTATAAGATCGCTCAAAGGGTTTTGGGTCACTAAAGTTTGGAATTAAGATGTACTCCATTCTTTAAAGCCTTTACTTGAGGCTGAAATCCTATGTGAATTTCAAGAGTGCCATCCAAAGTAGGTGAAAAATTCGTTCTCTACTCCCACATGGCTTTCAAATGGTTTCGTTGATGAATTGGGGTAACCAGAGCCTTTGCTCAAAAGTGGATATCAGATTCGTGCTATACTCCCAAATACTTTCATTTGAGCCTCATGCTGTCATATTCGGTATATATGTTCAATTTGGTGAGTGATAAGATGGGACAGACATTTAACCGGGAAAAATAACAGCATCGTGCTCTATGCTCAAATACATTGTAATTGAGCATCATATTGCCATATTCATGCAATGAGCTGTCCTCCCAAATGGACCCAAAAGTGAAAAAGAATCAAAGATTTGTGATCTACTCTAAAATACCCTTTATTTGAGCCCCATATTGCAGTAGTCGGTAAATTCGCCCTATTTGGGGGGTGGGTGCCCCCCTAGATACTTTAATCGAGAATTTATACCAGACTCTTGCTCTACTATTAAACTCCTTACATTTGTATCCCATTTTTACATATTTGTCGAAAATGTCCTGTTTGTGGGGTGTTTAGGTGGCGGGCGGCCACCCAGTGAATTGACTCAGAAAAAATATCAAATTTCTGCTCTACTGCCAAAGACTCATTATTTGAGCCTCATAATGCAATGGTCACCAAGAACCTGGGGTTGCTCCTAAAGACTTTTCAATCGAGCCTCATGTCGCCGTTAAATTTGTTCTCTTTGGGGGTGGACCGTCAGAAACTTGCGCCCTATAGTAGGATCAATTTCGTGCTCTGTCCCCCAAATAACTGGGTTTGAGCCCCATATTGCCATGGTCGGTCAAACAAATTGATGTTGGGTTTTTTTGGTGAACATTTGAGTAAGAGATTCGTGTTTCATTCACAACTAAGTTTAATTTGAGCCCCATATTCTCAGGGCCAGTAAACAAATCCTGTTTGAGAAATCTCATCTCATCCCCAAATATAGACCGATCTGATCCATATACGACACGGATGTCAAATTTAAGCGAAATCGGATTATAAATGTGCCCTTTATGGGGCCAATACTTTAAATCGAGAGATTGTTCTATATGACAGCTATATCCAAATTTGAACCGATCTGGGCCATATTGAAGAGGGATGTCGAAGGACCTAAAATAACACACTGTCCCGAATTTCGGCGAAATCCACCAATAAATGCTCCTTTTATGGGCCCAAAATCTTAAATCGAGAGATCGATATATATGGCAGCTATCTCTATATCTGGACCGCCTAACGCAACTCACTGTCCCGGACAATAAATGCCCCTTTTATGGGCCAAAAACCCAATACCGAAAGATCGGTCTATATGGCAGCTATATCTAAATCTGGACCGATCTGTGCCATAATCCAGGAAGATGTCGATGGTCCTATCTTAACTCTCTGTCCCTAATTTCGGCGATTTAGGACAATAAATGCGCCTTTTATGGGCCAAAGACCTTAAATCGAGAGATCGGTCTATATGGCAAATTAAATATGGGATTATATCAAGGTATAGTCCGATGTAGCCCATCTTCGAACTTCAAAGTTTCAGCCCAATATCCCCATTTTTAAAGACTGTAGAGTGATTTCAACAGACAGATGGACGGACATGGCTAGATCGTCTTATATTTTTTCGTTGATCAAAAATATATATAAGTAGCCGAACCGGGCCCGCTCCGCTGCGCCTTCTTTAACTCTCGAATATGTTTTTAGCGTGGGGACACTTCGTCCTATAGCCTATAACGCTGAACGCGTTCGAATCCTGGCGAGAATATCGGACAAAGCAGTGGTTGGCGACATTTGCGAGATACAATGCCATGCATGGTCATTTAAAAAAATTTTCGACAAAGAAATGTCGCGCTGTTGGACGCCGTTCGGATTTGGCTATAAAACAAGTAAGAAGGCGTAAAGTTCGGCCGGGCCGAACTTTGGATACCCACCACCTCGGGTATATATGTGAACCACATTTCGTCAAAATCCAGTGAAAAATGCATACCTTATGCCCCATAGCAGCTCTATAGATATCATCCGATTTAGACCGAATGCTTATAAGTACAAGTCATTGTTCAACCGAGAGATCGGTCTATATGGCAGCTATATCCAAATCTGGACCGATCTGAGCCAAATTGAAGACAAATATCGAAGGGCCCAACACAAGTCATTGTCCCAAATTTCGGCGACATCGGGCAATAAATGCGCTTTTTATGGGCCCAAAACCTTAAATCGAGAGATCGGTCTATATGACAGCTATATCCAAATCTGAACCGATCAAGGCCAAATAGAAGAAAGATGTCGAAGGGCCTAAGGCAAATCACTGTCCCAAATTTCAGCAAAATCGGATATTAGAAATGTGGCTTTTATGGGCCTAAGACCATAAATCGGAGGATCGGTCTATATGGCAGCTATATCCAAATTTGGACTGATCTGGGCCAAATTGACGAAGGATGTCGAAGGGCTCAACGCAACTCACTGTCCCAAATTTCAGCAAAATCGGATAATAAATGTGGGCCTAAGACCCTAAATCGGAGGATCGGTCTATATGGGGGCTATATCAAGATATAGTCCGATATAGCTCATCTTCGAACTTAACCTGCTTATGGACAAAAAACGAATCTGTGCAAAATTTCAGCTCAATATCTCAATTTTTAAAGACTGTAGCGTGATTTCAACAGACAGACGGACAGACGGACGGACATGTCTAGATCGTCTTAGATTTTTACGCTGATCAAGAATATATATACTTTATAGGGTCGGAAATGGATATTTCGATGTGTTGCAAACGGAATGACAAAATGAATATACCCCCATCCTTCGGTGTGGGTATAAAAAGGTCCCTTATCATGGAGTTTAAACTTGAATCGGTAAGCACTCATTGATATGTGAGAAGATTGCCCCTGCTCGGTTCCTGGTGTTTTTAAAAGTTAGGGTAATGAGAAGTGCTTTTTAAAGGGGGAGGAATGGCACCTTAGATATTTCGACTAAAATATGGATATCAAATTCGTTGTGGAATTCCAATTCCTTTTAATTTAAGCCTCATACTACCATGGCTAGTAAATATGAACCGTTTGGAGGGTGTTTTGGAGATGGGGCTGCCACCGGCACTTTACACTGAAAATAGATATTAAATTATTTCTTTATTTTCAACAGAAATGAAGTTCAGTTTAGGGGGTGCTTTGGGGCGTACCCCAAAACACTTAGCTCCAAAATTTGATATCAAATTTGTTTTATATTCTCAAATAACTTTCATTTGAGTCATAATGGGTCAAAATCCCCATTTGACGAAAAGCGCCACATAGACTTGAACGCAAATTTGAATGTCATATTCGTAATCTACTCCCTAATACTTTTCATTTAAGTCCCATATAGCCATGGTCGGCTAATATGCCCATTTGGGGTTTTTTGAGGTTAGGGCGACCTCCCATTACTTGGACCCAATGTTTTATGCCATAGTTGTAATCTACTGCCTAATATTGGGTTGCCCAAAAAGTAATTGCGGATTTTTCATATAGTCGGCGTTGACAAATTTTTTCACAGCTTGGAACTCTGTAATTGCATTCTTTCTTCTGTCAGTTATCAGCTGTTACTTTTAGCTTGCTTTAGAAAAAAAGTGTAAAAAAAGTATATTTGATTAAATTCCATTCTAAGTTTTATTAAAAATGCATTTACTTTCTTTTAAAAAATCCGCAATTACTTTTTGGGCAACCCAATACTTTTCATTTGAGTGTCATATTGATATGAACTTCGAATATATCTGTTAAGGAGAGTTTTGGATTTGGGGGGACCGCTGGGTACTTGGACCCAAATTTTAATACCATGTTCGTTTTCTGGTCTCCAACAACTTTCATTTGATAACCTTGTTGTGCCCATCGGACCACTTTCGGATATGGGTGGCGTTTTTGGGGTAAAGGGGAGGGTCCGCCTCCAGGTGATATCTAAACTTATATGGGCTATATTTCCTTCCAGAAAAAACGTACACAATCTATGAAAATTTTAAGATAATCGGTTCAGCCAAGTATCATAATGGGTCTAAGGGCGTTATTAAGGGGTGGCGTGACTTCGATCTGATTTTCTTTGCCAGATTCAAAATCCACTCCCGAATACCTTTCATTTGAGCTCCATATTGAAAGGAACGCCCAATATTTCTGTTTGGCTTCGTTTTGGGGTTGGGAGTACTTAGCCTCAAATTTGATTACCATATTCGTATTCTACTCTCCAATACCTTTCATTACAACCTCCACCATAAGATGGGGGGGTATACTAATTTCGTCATTCTGATTGTAACTACTCGAAATATTCGTCTGAGACCCCATAAAGTATATATATTCTTAATCGTCGTGAAATTTTATGTCGATCTAGCCATGTCCGTCCGTCTGTCCGTCCGTCCGTCTGTCTGTCGAAAGCACGCTAACTTCCGAAGGAGTAAAGCTAGCCGCTTGAAATTTTGCACAAATATTTCTTATTAGTGTAGGTCGGTTGGTATTGTAAATGGGCCATATCGGTCCAAGTTTTGATATAGCTCCCATATAAACCGATCTTGGGTCTTGACTTCTTGAGCCTCTAGAGTGCGCAATTCTTATCCGATTGGGATGAAATTTTGCACGACGTGTTTTGTTACGATATCCAACAACTATGCCATGTATGGTTCAAATCGGTTCATAACCTGATATAGCTGCCATATAAACCGATCTGGGGTCTTGACTTCTTGAGCCTCTAGAGTGCGCAATTCTTATCCGATTGGAATGAAATTTTGCACGACGTGTTTTGTTACGATATCCAACAACTATGCCATGTATGGTTCAAATCGGTCCATAACCTGATATAGCTGCCATATAAACCGATCTTGGGTCTTGATTTCTTGAGCCTCTAGAGTGCGCAATTCTTATCCGATTGGAATGAAATTTTGCACGACGTGTTTTGTTACGATATCCAACAACTGTGCCAAGTATGGTTCAGATCAGTCCATAACCTTATATAGCTGCCATATAAACCGATCTGGGGTCTTGACTTCTTGAGCCTCTAGAGTGCGCACTTCTTATCCGATTGGAATGAAATTTTGCACGACGTATTTTGTTACGATATCCAACAACTGTGCCAAGTATGGTTCAGATCAGTCCATAACCTTATATAGCTGCCATATAAACCGATCTGGGGTCTTGACTTCTTGAGCCTCTAGAGGGCGCAATTCTTATCCAATTTGAATGAATTTTGGCACGAGGTATTTTGTTATGATATCCAACAACTGTGCCAAATATGGTTAAAATCGGTTCATAACCTGATATAGCTGTCATATAAACAGATATGGGGACTTGACTTCTTGAGCTTCTAGAGGGCTCAATTTCTATCCGATTTGGCTGAAATTTCGCAAGACGTTTTTTATTGTTACTTTCAACAACTGTGTCAAATAAAGTACAAGTCGGTTCATAACCTGATATAGCTGCCATATAAACCGATCTGGGATCTTGACTTCTTGAGCCTCTAGAGGTCGCTATTATTATCCGATTTGCCTGAAATTTTGTACGACGGATTCTCTCATGACCATTAACATACGTGTTTATTATGGTCTGAATCGGTCTATAGGCCGATACAGCTCCCATATAAATCGATCTCTCTATTTTACTTCTTGAGCCCACAAAGGGCGCAATTCTTATTCGAATTGGCTGACATTTTACACAGGTCTCCAACATATAATTTAATTGTGGTCCAAACCGGACCATATCTTGATATCGCTCTAATAGCAGAGCAAATCTTTTCTTATATCCTTTTTTTTTGCCTAGGAAAAGAACTCGACTCGATGCCGGGAAAAGAATTCGACAAATGCGATCCATGGTGGAGGGTATATAAGATTCGGCCCGGCCGAACTTAGCACGCTTTTACTTGTTTGATACATATATTGTCCCGATGGGTCCACTTTTTATTTTGGGTTGTATTTTTGCCATTAGGGGTACGGTCCGTCCCCCTGCCCGATACCAAAAAATTATATAGCCTATGTTTCCTTCCACCCACCACCCTACACAATATGCGAACATTTCGAGAAAATCGGTTCTGCCAACAAACAAACAAACGGAGTCCCATATATCCTTGATTGGCTAATATGCCCATTTTGGGCGTTTTTGTGGGGGTGGGATCCCCTATACTTCGACATGAATTTGTATGCCAGATTCGTTATCTACTCCCGCATATTTTTCATTTGATATACCCACATTGTCCTTATCGGTCTTCTTTTGATTTTGGGTGGTGTTTTTGGGGTAACGGGGGAGGGTTCGTCCCCCTTCGTTATCAACAAATTATTACGCCTATTCCTACTTCGTGACCATATTTTATCCCAAATGTGATGTGGTTTTGGTTAGTTTATGGCGGAACCGTGATTAAAAAAAGTCACTTACTATCTCCAAGTTTTAATTTTATTCTTCAGCTTTCGCCTGTATTCAATTGGCGTCTTGAACATTGACTGCAATAACTGGAATTCATTTCGTTTTAATGCCATAATTTAATGTTCCCAAAATCTTTCATTGAGCCTCTTTTGCTAATGGACCTACCCATTTCGCGATATGGTAATTAGGAATTACATCATACTTCAATAGGAAATCAGCCTTCAATAAAGAGTTTATCCACATTTATACGTGATCTTGTGACTATGGCTTTAATCCTTTTGGTTTGCTTTTGAGATTTCCCCCCTTTGGAACACTAAAGAAAATGGGTCATCAGCAAAGTCAATGGCTGAACGATGTCGTTGGTGATGTCTGTCGGGCACTTTGCAATGCTTATGAAACACTTAGCAATGTTTAACTCTTTTCGTTCCACATGAGAGGAAACATTTTGTTGGGAAACTTTTCTATTTATTTCACTATTTCCTAATTTTTATAAACCATGACAAAATTTAAAACAATAAAAGCAACAACAACAACAACGCCACAATAACTACATAAAACTAAACAACCTAGGGGTAAGAGTGGACGCAGAGACAATAGCAAGAAAGGCATTTCGTCACGGCCATTTGATGTTTCTGTGCCGAGGGGAGGAACCCCATGCCTTGTGGTTATACTAGAATTCATGCAGAAATCATCATTAAACATTCCCCCCCTTTCATGCGGAAATCATTATTAAACATTCCCCCCCTTTCTTACTCGCCACATTTTGCTTTGATGTAATGGAGTTATTGCCAAGAATGCTCATTAACATTGACATCATCATCTGCCCATTCTCGCCATATAGCCAAACCATCAAAGCCATCAATGTTATGACAATCTTTCTTTTCGCTCGAAATGGGAGTAGCATGACGAATCCTTTAAATTGTTATTACCAAGGACTTTGTGTTGATTTGGATTCTCAATAGCTGATAGTTGCAAATAAGACGATAAGGCGTTATTATTTATTCAATATCGTTGAAATCTCCCGATAGCATTGTGGTGGCTACATTTTTGCTTAATTATACGAAATGATGGGATGAGGAGAAATTGATTCTCATCTATTTGTCTGTATTGAAATTTTCAAAAAATTGCAATGAGAACAATTGTGGCAAGTGGGAAAAGCAAAAGCAGTCTGCTTGCGGTTTCACTAGTCTGCTTGCGGTTTCTATTCCACTACAGACAAGACAAAGTGCGTTTGTTTGTGTGTCTGCTTGTGTCTTTCGTATGGACTCGAAGGCCGCTGAATCGATTTTCTTAAAATTTTCACAACATTCGAAGAATGGTGTGGTGTGGAATAATGGGCTTTTTCATTTTTTAAGGCGGAAGAGAGTTGGGGCCTCCATTTTACCGCAGAGGAACCAACCAAAATGAAACAAGTAAAAGCGTGCTAAGTTCGGCCGGATCGAATCTTGGGAACCCACCACCATGGATTCGGCTAAAAATTAATTCAAAACAAGTTATAGTCCGACTCGGACAATAAATGAATGCAGAACATTGTGAGGCCACCGTAGAGCAGAGATTAGCATGTCCGCCTATAACACTGAACGCCTGGGTTCGAATCCTGGCGAGACCATCAGAAAACAAGTAAGAAGGCATTAAGTTCGGCCGGGCCGAACTTTGGATACCCACCACCTCGGGTATATATGTGAACCACATTTCGTCAAAATCCAGTGAAAAATGCATACCTTATGCCCCATAGCAACTCTATAGATATCATCCGATTTAGATTAAATGCTTATAAGTACAAGTCATTGTTCCACCGAGAGATCGGTCTATATGGCAGCTATATCCAAATCTGGACCGATATGAGCCAAATTGAAGACAAATATCGAAGGGCCCAACACAAGTCATTGTCCCAAATTTCGGCGACATCGGACAATAAATGCGCTTTTTATGGGCCCAAAACCTTAAATCGAGAGATCGGTCTATATGGCAGCTATATCCAAATCTGAAGCAATCAGGTCCAAATAGAAGAAAGATGTCGAAGGGCCTAAGGCAAATCACTGTCCCAAATTTCAGCAAAATCGGATAATAAATGTAGCTTTTATGGGCCTAAGACCATAAATCGGACGATCGGTCTATATGGTAGCTTTATCCAAATTTGGACCGATCTGGGCCAAATTGACGAAGGATGTCGAAGGGCTCAACGCAACTCACTGTCCCAAATTTCAGCAAAATCGGATAATAAATGTGGCTTTTATGGGCCTAAGACTATAAATCGGAGGAACGGTCTATATGGCAGCTATATCCAAATTTGGACCGATCTGGGCCAAATTAACGAAGGATGTCGAAGGGCTCACTGTCCCAAATTTCAGCAAAATCGGATAATAAATTTGGTTTTTATGGGCCTAAGACCCTAAATCGGCGGATCGGTCTATATGGGGGCTATATCAAGATATAGTCCGATATAGCCAATCTTCGAACTTAACCTGCTTATGGACAAAAAAAGAATCTGTGCAAAATTTCAGCTCAATATCTCAATTTTTAAAGACTGTAGCGTGATTTCAACAGACAGACGGACGGACATGTCTAGATCGTCTTAGATTTTTACGCTGATCAAGAATATATATACTTTATAGGGTCGGAAGTGGATATTTCGATGTGTTGCAAACGGAATGACAAAATTAATATACCCCCATCCTTCGGTGGTGGGTATAAAAATTTCAGCGGTGGTTTTCTGGCAATATTTGTGAGGTACTATGCCATGTAAAACTTCTCTCCAAAGAGGTGTCGTACTGCGGCACGCCGTTCGGGCTCGGCTATAAAAAGGAGGCCCCTTATCATTGAGCTTAAACTTGAATCGGACTGCACTCATTGATATGTGAGAATTTTGCCCCTGTTCCTTAGTGGAATGTTCATGGGCAAAATTTGCAATTTGCATTTTGAACATTGTAGAAGACATTGTGCAATATTACAGTTTACTCGGATAAAAATTGCGCCTTGTAGGGGCTCCAGAAGCAATATAGGGAGATAGGATTATATGGGAGCTTTATCAAGCTATGGATCGATTTAGACCATATTAGATAGTTGTTGAAGGTCATGAGAGAAGCCGTTGTTGAAAATTTCTGCCAAATCGGACGACAATTGCGCCCTCTAGAGGCTCAAGAAGTCAAGAACCCAGATCGGTTTATATGGCAATTATGTACCGATTTGCGGCATATTTAGCACAGTTATTGGAAGTCATAACAAACCATCTCATATAAAATTTTAACCAAATCAGATGAGAATTTCTCGCTCTATTGGCTCAAAAAGTCAAGATCCAAAATCGGTTTATATGACAGCTTTATCAGATTATGAACCGATTTGAATCATACTTAGCACAGTTGTTAGAAGTGATACCAAAACACAACATGCAAAATTTCAGTCAAATAGGGCGAGAATTGCGCCCTCTAGAGGCCCAAGGAGACAAGACCCAAGATCGGTTTATATTGCAGCTACATCAAAACATGGACCTATTTAAACCACACTTAACGCAGTTGTTGGAAGTAATACCAAAACACCATGTGCAAATCTTCAGTAAATTTGGATAAGAATTGCGCCCTCTAGAGGCTCAAGAAGTCAAGAACCAAGATCGGTTTATATGGCAGCTATATAAAAACATGGACCGAATTAAACCATACTTTGCGCGTTGTTGGAAGTAATACCAAAACACCATGTGCAAATCTTCAGTCAAATTGGATAAGCATTACGCCCTCTAGAGGCTCAAGAAGTCAAGACCCAAGATCGGGTTATATGGCAGCTATATCAAAACATGGACTGATTTGGCCCATTTATAATCCCAACCGACCTACACTAATAAAAAGCATTTGTGCAAAATTTCAAGCGGCTAGCTTTACTCCTTCGAAAGTTAGCGTGCTTCGACAGACAGACGAACGGACAGACAGACGGACGGACGAACGTATAGACGGACGAACATGGCTATATAGGCTTAAAATGACATGACGATCAAGAATATATATACTTTATGGGGTCTCAGACGCATATTTCGGGGTGTTACAAACAGAATGACGAAATTAGTATACCCCCATCCTATGGTGGAGGGTATAAAAATGTTTGCCTAAAAGAATGAAAATGGCGCCCTCTATAGGCGCAATATATCTTCAAGGATCGTCTATTATACCCACCACCGAAGGATGGGGGTGTATTCATTTTGTCATTCCGTTTGCAATACATCGAATTATCCACTTCCGACCCTATAAAGTATATATATTCTTGATCAGCGTAAAAATCTAATAAGACGATCTAGACATGTCCGTCCGTCTCTCCGTCTGTCTGTTGAAATCACGCTACAGTCTTCAAAAATAGAGATATTGAGCTGAAACTTTGCACAGATCCTTTTTTTTTTTTTGTCCATAAACAGGTTAAGTTCGAAGATGGGCTAAATCGGACTATATTTTGATATAGCCCCCATATAGACCGATCCGCCGATTTACGGTCTTGGGCCCATAAAAGCCACATTTATTTTCCGATTTTGCTGAAATTTTGGACAGTGAGTTGCGGTGAGCCCTTCGACTTCCTTCGTAAATTTGGCTCAGATCGGTCCAGATTTGGATATAGCTGCCATATAGACCGATCCTCCGATTTAGGGTCTTAGGCCCAAAAGAGCCACATTTAGTATCCGATTTTGAAGAAATTTGGGACAGTGAGTTGTGTCAAGCCCTTCGACTTCCTTCGTAAATTTGGCTTAGATCGGTCCAGATTTGGATATAGCTGCCATATAGACCGATCCTCCGATTTAGGGTCTTAGGCCCAAAAGAGCCACTTTTAATATCCGATTTTGATGAAATTTGCGACAGTGAGTTGTGTCAAGCCCTTCGACTTCCTTCGTAAATTTGGTCCAGATCGGTCGAGATTCGGAATGAAAGGTGGTATACATATATACCCGAGGTGGTTGGCATCCAAAGTTCGGCCCGGACGAAAGTAACGCCTTTTTACTTCTTTTTATTCCCTTTTTCAAGAAATTTCAATTTGCATTAGTATCGATAGGAAAAATATCAATCGATAGTGCCATCGATAATTTGTCGGCTCAATTTAAAAGCGATCTGCATAGTTCAACGGTAGGAACTAGAAAACATCTTTCTTCTTCTGTTCCTGTGATAGTGATATCAATGGACGAACATATCAAGAGGAGTCTGATGGCAGACTGCCACTTAAACCTAACCTAACCCTCATTTTATAAAGAAAAATGTTAACTGCTTGACATTTTCAGCCAATAAATTCCCATTTGAACAACTATCAACGCTTTCCCCGGAAACTCAAAACCCTTATTCACTAAAAATCAAACTTCTAACTATTTTTCAATATAATGAAGAATCCTAAGGTGAACGCAAATAACTAACTGCTCTCTATTGGCAAATAACAAACCTCGATTTTAACAACACCTTCGAAATCATGTTTCAAATTATTTAACTAAAAAAATATTTAATAATTTTTCCATGCATTTTTGAATTTGGCATTCATGCACTGATTCAGATTTCTGAGATTTTAATGCTGACTTCAAATCCAGTCCTTTTTTTGTCATGTTCTTTTTCGTTTTTGTATGCTTGCTAAACGACTGAATGCACAAACGAAGAAACGGTTGAATGAGTGCCCCCTAACTTTGTGACTGCATGCGAATGAAGGAAGATGGTAGAGAATAGAAAGTCGGAGCATCATTTGGGTACACATTTTACTTCCAGTACATTACGAGCGTTTTATTTTCAAATATTTTTTGTTATGGCGACAATTTTGCTTTTGGCAAATGAATGCGAATTAAATGAACCTGCATTTGTGCTATATAATATCTTAAACAAGACAAGCATGAAAACCAACAACCGAAAATGGGTAATGTAGAAGACATAAGAAAAGGGCTACTTTAAGATAAAATTAAGTCACAATGCATTAGCTTTGGCTGGTTTGAGCTTGGAATTGCTGATATGACACAAATTATAGGCAAAACATCCAGGTATTGTGGCCTATGTATATTCGGTTGCCCAAAAAGTAATTGCGGATTTTTCATATAGTCGGCGTTGACAAATTTTTTCACAGCTTGTGACTCTGTAATTGCATTCTTTCTTCTGTCAGTTATCAGCTGTTACTTTTAGCTTGCTTTGGAAAAAAAGTGTAAAAAAGTATATTTGATTAAAGTTCATTCTAATTTTTATTAAAAGTGCATTTACTTTCTTTTAAAAAATCCGCAATTACTTTTTGGGCAACCCAATAATTATAACCAACGATAGTTGGCAGTCTGCCGTCAGATTCAGGCGTTTTCGTCTGAATCTGACGTCTAAGATGCCTCCTATTTTCTACCGTTGATCCTTTCAGATCGCTTTAAAAAGTCCAACAACTGTCGAATGTTCACATCCGTAAATTCAGACAATTTCTTAAAGAAACCTAAAGTGGTACTCCTTCTGACTGCCAGTGTGGGTCACACACACAGTAGTTGTTGTAACGACTCTTTTTCTTTGACGTGCTCACAGCTTCTGCAGAACTCGTTACTTGCAACCAATCTCGTTACTTTCATTCAATCTGTCAGCATGTTTTCCGACCAGACAGTGACTTTTCGCAAGCTCGTATGCTCTATAATACCCCAGAATATATCTACGGCCTGGTCCCCAGACTGGTGAATTTTGATCTGTGACAGTCGAAGACGGATTTGAGATTCAGAAATACGTTCTCCAGGGATTTAGTGGCTGTCTGACTGTCTGAGAAGATATCTTCTTTATATATTGGGTTGCCCAAAAAGTAATTGCGGATTTTTTAAAAGAAAGTAAATGCATTTTTTTACCCAAAATGCAAGAGCTTGACTTGTGGTGGTGACATGACATGCGGTTTCAACAAAATGGTCCTCAACGGACTTATGGAGAGACGAGTTCGGTGAACATTTTATTTCACTTTCGAGACGAATCGAAGATTTTTGAATTTCCCAACTATGGCTACCATGCATTTCATATAGAGCAGAACATGAAAATTTCGTTGTGTTACAAAAAGAATGTTAAATTGAATATACCACCTATCAAGTTGTTGAAACGAAGAAATGTGTCAACAAAAAGTACGCAATTTTTTTTTAATGAAAATTGCATTCATGACTGTGTACAGGATAATGATCATAAATAGGTATTTAAATTATTTGCATTTACAATTTGCATTTTACGAAATAAATGCTGAAGAATTTATTAAATCACTCCTCTTTCTTTTATTTCGAATAACGATGACTGATGATGCCAATTGTACTCCCTCACAGAAGGAATTGCATGCCAACTTCCCTTTTTTGTCAATGACAATTTTTGGACTCCCTTTATATTAGCCTGCCAACTAACGATAGACACAGTCCAGTGAGCTTAATGAAATTCTACAGGCAATATGCGTGCGTTTTGGTGACATTTTTCTATGTTGCTAACGACAAGGGGTTGGGAATTTAAATCAGTGATTTAAAATGTAATTTATGACATTATCAGTGGTGAACATACAATATATTTTATTTGAGAAATGGCTATGACGTTAAAATGATGATGTATCCAACAATGCTAGATAAATAAAAATCCGAGTACAAACAAATAAAAATATATAAAGTGCGTCCGGGCGGTACTTTCAATATTAAGAACATTTCGTCAAAATCAGGAAAAAACCAGAAAGGAAAGGCAAAAGTCTAGTGGTGCCGACTGAATAATAACTTACTACTACCCTATAAGTACGAAGGCCACCGTAGCGCAGAGATTAGCATGTTCGCCTATGACGCTGAACACCTGGGTTCGAATCCTGGCGAGACCATCAGAAAAAAATTTTCAGTGGTGATTTCCCCCTCCTAATGCTGGCAACATGTGTGAGGCCATGTAAAACTTCTCTTCGAAGAGGTGTCGCACTGCGGCACGCCGTCTGAACTCGACTTTAAAAAGGAGGCCCCTTGTCATTGAGCTTCAACTTGAATCGGACTGCACTCGAAATTCGATACGGTCTATTTGGCAGCTACATTCAAATATGGACCAATCTGGGCCAAATAGACGAAGGACGTCGAAGAGCCTAACGCAACTCACTGTCCCAAATTTCGTCAAAATCGGAAAATAAAAGCACCTTTTATGGCCCCAAAACCTAAAACAGAGAAATCGCTCTATATGGCAGCCATATCCAAATCTGGACCGATTTGGGCCAAATTGACGAAGCATGTCGAAGAGCCTAACAAAACTCACCGTCTCAAATTTCCGCAAAATCGGACAAAAAAATGCGTTTTTTATCGCCCCAAAACCCCAAATCGGAGGATCGGTCTATATGGCAGCTATATCCAAATCTGGACCGATCTGGACGAAATTTACGAAGGCAGTCGAAGGGCTTGACACAACTCACTGTCCCAAATTTTATCAAAATCGGATACTAAATGTGGCTCTTTTGGGCTTAAGACCCTAAATCAGAGGATCGGTCCATATGGCAGCTATATCCAAATCTGGACCGATCTGAGCCAAATTGACGAAGGATATCGAAGGGTCTAACACATCTCACTGTTCCAAATTTCGTCAAAATCGGAAAATAAATGTGGCTTTTATGGGCCGAAGACCCTAAATCGAAGGATCGGTCTATATGGCAGCAATATCAAAATCTCCACCGATCTGGGCCAAATTGAAGAAAAATGTCGGCCTAACACATCTCACTGTCCCAAATTTCAGCAAAATCGGATAATAAATGTGGCTTTTATGGGCCTAAGACCCTAAATCGGAGGATCGGTCAATATGGCAGCTATATCCAATTTTGGACCGATCTGGACCAAATTGACGAAGGAAGTTGAAGGGCCTAGCACAACAAACTGTCCCAAATTTCGGCGATATTGGAAAATAAATGTGCCTTCTGTGGACCCAAAACCTTAAATCGAGAGATCGGACTATATGGCAGCTATATCCAAATCTCGACCGATCTGTGTCATATGACAGAAATATGTCGTGGGGCTCAACGTAACTCACTGTCCCAAATTTCGGCGACATCGGATTATAAATGCGCCTTTTATAGGCCCAAAACCTTAAATCGAGAGATCTGGCTATATGGCAGCTATATCCCAATCTGAACCGATCTGGGCGAAATTAACGAAGGATATCGACTGGACAAACACAACTCACTATGCCAAAATTCAGCAAAGTCGGATAATAAATGTAGCTTTTATGGGCCTAAGACCTTAAATCGGAGGATTGGTCTACACTGCAGCTATATCCAAATCTGGACCGATCTGAGGCAAATTGACGAAGGATGTTGAATGGCCTTTGACTTCCTCCGTTAATTTGGTTTAGATCGGTCCAGATTTGGATATAGCTGTCATATAGACCGATCCTCCGATTTAGGGTCTAAGGCCCATAAAATCCACATTTATTAACCGATTTTGCTGGAATTTGGGACAGTGAGTTGTGTTAGGCCCTTCGACTTTCTTCGTTAATTTGGCTTAGATCGGTTCAGATTTGGATATAGCTGCCATATAGACCGATCCTCCGATTTATGGGGTTAGGCCCACAAAAGCCACATTTATTATCCGATTTTGATGAAATTCGGGACAGTAAATTGTGTAAGACCCATCGACTTCCTCTGTCAATTTGGCTTAGATCGGTCCAGATTTGGATATAGCTGCCATATAGACCGATCCTCCGATTTATGGTGCTAGGCCCATAAAAGCCACATTTATTATCCGATTTTGCTGAAATTTGGGATAATGAGTTGTGTTAGCCCCTTCGACATCTTTCATCAATTTGGTCCAGATCAGTTCTGATTTGGATATAGCTGCCATATAGACCGATTTCTTGATTTATGGTTTTGGCTCCATAAAATGCTCATTAATTGTCCGATGTCGCCGAAATTTAGAACAGTGAGTTAGATTAAGGGCCTTGACATACTTCTGCAATATCGCACAGATCGGTCCAGATTTGGATGTAGCTGCCATATAGACCGATATCTCGATTTAAAGTCTTCGCCCCATAAAAGGCGCATTTATTGTCCAATTTCGCCGAAATTTGGGACAGTGCTTTGTATTAGGCTCTTCGACATTTTTATGAAACTTGACCCAAATCGGTCCAGATTTGGATATAGCTGCCATGTAGAGCGATGTCTCTATTTAAAGTATTCGCCCCATAAAAGGGGCGCATTTATTATTTTCCCATTTCACTGAAGTTTGACACAGTGTCTTACATTAGGCTTTTTGACATCCGTGTCGTATATAGTTCATATCGGTTTATTTTTAGATTTAGCTAGTATATTTATTAGTATTTTGTCCAAATCGAAACCTATTTTGATGTAACTGATATGAGACATAAGGTATGAAATTTTCACTGAATTTTGATGAAAGGTGGTTTACATATATACCCGAGGTGGTGGGTATCCAAAGTTCGGCCCGGCCGAACTTAACGCCTTTTTACTTATTTTGGCCTAAAACCCTAAATCGGCGGATCGGTCTATATGGGGGGTATATCAAGATATAGTCCGCCATAGCCCATCTTCGAACTTAACCTGCCTAAGGACAAAAAAAGAATCTGTGCAAAATTTCAGCTCAATATCTCTATTCTTAAAGACTGTAGCGTGATTTCAATAGACAGACGGACGAACATGTCTAGATCGTCTTAAATTTTTACGCTGATCAAGAATATATATACTTTATACGGTCGGAAATGAATATTTCGATGTGTTGCAAACGGAATGACAAAATGAGCATACCCCCATCCTGTGGTGGTGGTTATAAATTTTGACCCGCCCTATTGTACATATTAAGTACATTTCATTATATTCAAGTGCAAAAAGCTCAAATTATAAACCCATAGCAGATATGTCCAAATATGATCCTATCTGAATCAAACTTATCATAGACGATGAGGGGTCTCACACAGCTCACCTTTTAAAATTTCATTGAATTCGGACATCAAATAGAAGGATGTGTAAGGGTCTTACATAACTCACTGTGCCAAATTTAAGCTAAATCGGGTAATCAAAGAGCTATTTAATTGTGAAAGACCTTCAATCGAGATATCGGTCTATAGGGGGACTATATTCAAATATGATCCTATCAGAACCATACTCAGAACGGGTACCGAGGGTCCTAACATAACGCACTGTGCTAGATTTCAACGAAATCGGGCAATAAATTCTCTTTATTTGGGCCCAAGATTTACAATCGGAAAATCGGTATATATGGCAGGTGTATGCAAATATGGTCGGATCTTGACCATACTCTGTACGAATGTCAAGATATCCTACAAAACTCACTATGCTTGATTTCAGCAAAATCGGCTAATAAATTCGCCGCTAAGAACTATACTCAGAACGTGTACCCTGGGTCCTAACATAACGCACTGTGCTAGATTTCAGCGAAATCGGGCAATAAATTTCCTTTTTATGGGCCCAAGATTTACAATCAGGAGGTCGGTATAAATGACAGGTGTATCCGAATATGGTCGGATCTTGACCATACTCGTTACAGACATCAAGGAACCTTACAGAACTCACTATGCTTGATTTCAGCAAAATCGGCTAACCAAATTCGCCGTTTATAGGCCCAAAACCTTAAATAAGACTATATGGCCAGCCATTTGACTCCAGTTTCTTCATTGGCTGCTATGATCACGCTCCTGCCAACTTCCGCAAAATCTGCCCATCCAATGGAGGGTAATTTCTACTGTTCGAAGCCTTTATGATTTCCTCCAGACGCTCCCTTTATAAATGTATATGGTCATATGAAATATTCACAATTGCCAATTTTAAATCTTTTTAAAGTGTTCCCCATCTAAACTCACTATGATTTAAGTCACTGTCCGGCTAAAACCATTGTGGCTTTCTTGTGTCAGCTTACACTTAGACATGCAACGTCATCATTTGGTGCTGACACTACCTTCCGCATCAGCTGCAGCATCGGCGAACGTTTATGTCCATAACAAATCGACAACATCGTCATTATCCGTAACCATCACTAAGACCACCACCGCAACCATCACCACGATTATCGTATAACCACAGATGGCAAATTTCCTATGGCGTTGTGTTATGAAGCAGAACGGAAAACGCAAAATGATAACACTCAAAATGCAACGCAACTGCAAATGCAACGCATGAAACGCGTTGCCACCATGTTGCCACTTGCATGCCATTGCCATTGCCATTGCCGTTGCTGTTGTGGTGGCATTTCGATGCTATGGCAGTTTCTAGGCATGGTGATGAAGTTTCCGCGTTTAATTTACACTCGATTTCCGCTACTCCACATTTGAATGAGCTCTGTCCATGGCATTGTGCACCAAGTGTCAACATGGCCACACACAGTCTAAGCCAACTCAACATGAGGTTTTTTTTTGCCTGCATTTTTGGGCTTAGGAAATTTTGCCTGCGCATGCCATGTCCTAAGAATGTCACAGCACTAACTCTTGATGCTGTTGATTTTTCGTTCAAACAATTTCTGGTCTTTAGCTAAAAACTTTCCACTCTGGCATAGTAACTGTCCGAATTGTTGCACTGGATGCATTCGATGTTGTTGGCATGTTGGTGGTGGTGGCGTGTGGTGGTGTTGGTAGCTGTGCCTTTGTTTGTTTTGCTGCTGCAAGTGTTAATAACTTTAGTGGCAAAGTTTTCAAGATTTTTAACTGATTGCATTTGTTTGTTTTTATTGATTGTATGCACAGTTGTTGATTTTCTTCGCCTTGCACGGAAAACTTTCACTCCACCAAGGAGAGTTGGTCGTGATTGCTTGCCAGAAGTTTATGCTACTTAAACGCCATTTATCTTGCAAATTTTAAGCGAATGTTAAGTTGAAACTCATTAGAATAAGGAACTTGCATCTTCTAGAGATATGGAAGAGAGTTTTGGATAATGTCATGTTGTAAACCAAACTCAAAGATAATTGGGATCATGTGTTGATAAATAAACTCAATGTACCGTGGACATTTTAGTACAACATCTTATCTGATAGATGGGCAATTCTGAGTTTAGGTAAAGTTACCAGGTCAGTAGAGTAAACACTAAAAGAGTTAGGTGTTATCAGTTCCTTTTATTCTCAGTTCCCGATGTCGAAAAGTATCATAAGTCACTGTGTCAAATTTCAGCGAAATCGGATTATAAATGCGCCTTTTATGGAGCCAAAACTTTAAGAAGAGAGATCGGTCTATATGGCAGTCTATATAATCTGAACCAATCTGTGCCAAATTGAGGAGGGATGTCGAAGGGCCTAACACAACTCACTGTCCCAAATTTCAACATAATCGTTTAATAAATGAGGCTTTTATGGGCCTAAGACCTTAAATCGAGAGATCAGTCTATAAGGCAGCTATATCCAATTCTGAAACGAACTGGGCCAAATTGGAGTAGGATGTCGAGTGGCCTAACACAACTCACTGTCCCAAATATTAGCAAAATCCTTAAATCGGCGGATCGGTTTATATGGGGGCTATATAAAGATTTGTGCCCATGCCCAGACGGAAGACAAAGACGAGCAGACCAAGGATATTTTCTACGAGCTCCTAGAGACACCGCTGCCCCGCCCATCATTTTAAAATCGTTCTGGAGATTTTAATGCGAAAATAGGGAAGGAAGACATTTTTGGTCCAACAGTCGGAAAGTTTAGCCTCCACGAGATAACGTCCAGTAATGGGTTGAGGCTGATAGATTTCGCCGCGGCGAAAAACATGGTAGTTAGTAGCACCAAATTTCAACAGCAAAATATTCACAAAACACGAGAAACCAAATTGATCACGTTGTGATAGATGGAAGGCATTCATCTAGCGTGTTAGATATACGATCGATCCGTGGAGTGAATATAGATTCGGATCATTACCTCGTTGCAGCAAAGGTTCGCACCCATTTGAACATGGCGAGGAAAGTACGATCTGACACTGCACGGAAGCTGGACATTGAAAAGCTGCAAACACAACAAATAGAAGCGGCATACTCCACTCGACTGACCCAACTGCTTGATGAAAGCACTCCCTGTTCCGATAATATGATGGCGCAGTGGCAAACAATTGCCCACTCCAAGGAAAATGCCGCGAAATCCGTACTTGGGTACCGAAAGCCTCCTCCAAGAAACCCATGGTACGACCATGAGTGCCGAGATGCTACTGAAGCCAAGAATGCGGGATATAGAGCAACCCTGCAATCAATAGCAACGCGCCAGATGAAGGAGAGGTATCGGGAGAAAAGGAGAGAGGAGAAACATCTATTCCGCAGAAAGAAAAAGGAAATGGAAAGACGTGAGTGTGGGCGAATTGAGATATACAGGAGTCAGAATGAAGTCCGGAAATTCAACCAAAGAATTAAACATCAAACCGATGGCTTTGGTGCAGGCACATCCTCCTGCAGAGACAAAGAAGGAAATCTGGTAATTGACACAGATAATATGCTGAGGATATGGAATGAACATTTGACCCAACTGCTAGTGTCGGATGTTGGCGGCGAAGAGGATACCGCAGAACCAATTCCTTATGATGGTATAGAATGTTTACCTCCTAGTCAGAATCAGGTCCAAGGAGCAGTAACCCGAATAAAGAACGACAAGGCAGCAGGAGCCGACGGGTTACCCGCTGAACTATTTAAGACCGGAGGCGACATGCTGATAAGGCGTATGCATCAGCTTATCTGTGCAATCTGGCTAGAAGACCGCATACCCGATGATTGGAACCTCAGCATACTATGTCCCATACACAAGAAAGAAGACAAGACGGAATGTGCCAACTACAGAGGAATAAGTCTCCTCCCCATTGCATACAAGATACTCTCGAGCATATTGTGTGAAAGATTGAAACCTAAAGTCAGTGAGATAATTGGGCCCTATCAAAGCGGCTTTAGACCTGGTAAATCCACCCTAGACTAGATATTCACAATGCGCCTAATCCTGGAAAAGACCCGAGAAGGACAAATCAACACCTACCATCTCTTTGTTGACTACAAAGCCGCCTTCGATACACCTTTACGTTCAAAGGTATTTCAAGCCATGCCGGAGTTTGGTATCCCTGCAAAATTATTGGGTTGCCCAAAAAGTAATTGCAGATTTTTCATATAGTCGGCGTTGACAAATTTTTTCACAGCTTTTGACTCTGTAATTGCATTCTTTCTTCTGTCAGTTATCAGCTGTTACTTTTAGCTTGCTTTAGAAAAAAAGTGTAAAAAAAAGTATATTTGATTAAAGTTCATTCTAAGTTCTATTAAAAATGCATTTACTTTCTTTTAAAAAAATCCGCAGTTATTTTTTGGGCAACCTTAACACTTGCCTTGACACTTGCTGATACGCGTTCCTCAGTAAGAATAGGAAAGAATCGCTTCGAACCATTTAACACTAAACGAAGTTTCTGACAAGGAGACAGCCTATCGTGTAATCTCTTTAATATTCTGTTGGAGAAGATTATACGAGATGCAGATGTGAATAGATATGGCACACTAATCACAAGAGAACACATGCTACTCGCCTATGCCGACGACATCGATATCTTCGATGGTCGGTCACCGGAAGTAGTAACTGCAGCCTTTGAAAGAATCGTAAGAGAGTCAGTGAAAATGGGTCTGGCAGCAAATGGAGATAAGACGAAATGGATGGTTTCCACTGCCAAAAAGCCTTGCACAACCGAGCAGATAAAGAAAATGGGAACCACAACTTTGAGACAGTCAGTAACTTTATCCACCTCGGCACCGCCGTAACCGAAACGAATGACACCAGTTTTGAGATAAAGCGAAGAATAATACTGGCAAACAGATGCTACTTTGAACTAAGTAAGCAGTTTAGAAACAAGGCCACCTCTCGACAGACGAAGCTTACACTATACAAGACACTGATACTACCCGTGCTGTTATATGGTTCTGAAGCATAGGTACTTGTGAAAGCAGATGAGGCATTGCTTGGAGTATTTGAGAGAAAGATTCTTCGTAAAATATATGGAGCAGTTTGCGTTAAGGGAGAATATAGGCGACGTATGAACCACGTGCTGTATGACGACGATAGCATAGTTACAAATTATGATGGCTGTCCATCGACTGCCACTTATACGATGAATGGCTCTTCTACTAGTCTTGTCACTCTAGGGATGCTCAATGAATTGATGGTTGAACAACCTGGCGCATCTCTTTGGATCAGTCACAGTTAAGTTGCCAAAAGTGACAGAGGTGCTGTCATCCCTCCAACCGGGGTTCGAGAGTGACATAACGGTAGACCACAGCTTGCTTATACCGGTACCTAAGTTACCCAGCTCCAAGCATTCCAGGCACAAAACCCGATTATGTTCCTAGATTCAGCTGTATTTCCAGATTCACCCGCTGTTTATGGGTTAAGTGGGGTCCGTGCAACGAATCCTATGACCCTAGTCTGTGAGTAACTCCTCCTGTGCCGGGAAATTGGGTCGCAATTGGGTGGGTATTCTGCTGCACCTTCTCGTAATCCTAGTGGGGCCATTCTCATTCACCGTGCAGAGCGTGGAGCCTCCAATGAGCTATGCATTGCTGGCCGGCTACCTAGAGCAGAATAGCATGAAATATGAAGCTTATTGAAGTCGCCTAGAATATGATACACTTTCCGGCACTGGCCCGGCAATATTTGGGCTGGGGGGTTGCTGTTACCACAGAGAGTCACCATAGGGAGTTAGGTTGGGTTGAAAAAAGGGTGCAGATATTAATCCGCCCCATGCCACTATGGACATACACCTAAGCCAGTAATCGGCTCGTTGTGCGCTCTAAATACTATAAGGTAACCTCTGAAAAGAAAATTTTAAGTTACGAATTCCGTGCTACTTACAAAATCCTTCATCATCTTCCCCGCAGGGGAAGGGAGTCAAGTTTTCACCATTGTGTTTGAATACTTGTATGCGAAATATTCCTTAGATATTAAAGCCAACATTCACAGTTTCTCATTATTTGTCATTTTAAGCTATCAGCACTTAATTTGAACCACTAAGTGCTGAAGTATTTCAATAAAATGAATTCTTTTTTTCTTTTGTTGCACATTAATGCACATGGGCAATCAGCATATTGGCTTGTGTACTCAACATTTGTAGGCAAATTCCGCTACAAATTAGTTCTAAAAATTTTGCCATTAGCATGGAATGCGCATGCAGCGGACAAAACCAATTCAATTAACTTAGTTCATCAAACAATTCCGTTGAACATGCATTCAATTATCACTGGCCGTTGGTTCTACACTTCCCACATCCTTTGGAAAATTTGATTTTGCAACACCATACCACGCAATAATTGTGTCTGTGTGTGTGAGGGCGCGTGTTTCAATGAATGTGTGCAAAAATGCTTATAATTTACCACAGATTGTTGCAACCAAAAATGTGGCAACCAGAAACCAAAAAAAAAGTTTTCAATTTTTCAAACAATTTCAATAAAAAGTTTAAATTTTTCGATAACCTAACCTCACACAATGAAACAGCCACTCAACAGTTTAGCGCCGTTACGGTAACCGAACCGAGCATAACAATGGCTCCAAGGACAATAACAACAACAACAGCGACAAAACAACCCGTTTTGTATGCATATTGTTTTAATTAACATTTAAAATCATCCAGAATATTTATGAACATAAGTGCGGACAAAAACACCACCACACAGTGAAATGAATTTTTATGGCTACATAATATCAACGCCAACGAATAAACATTTTTTTTGAGGTGGATATGATTGTAATGAACGTTGGATATCAAAATGCCTCTTGAAAAAACCAAAAGTGGTTTTTTCAAAAAATTTTTAAACAATGGAATTATATCAACAATAGTTATTTAGCTTCTATTGTGGCTAAATAATGTTGAAAAATTATTTAGAAAATCTTTTGATGTTTTGTTCAAGCTAAATTAGGCCCCCCAACCTCCAACAAAGGATAAGGCTCACAAAGTTAAGAAAACGCTGTCAATTTAAAGATTTTGGATGGATTTCTGAATATTTTGACGGAGTTACTAACTGAGGTTTCACACCGAAACTTTGAATTCTTGGAAGTGATCACGAATTGACCTTACTTTTGCTCTACGAGGCTTAGTTAAGGAGATGTGGCCATTTTAAGGTTTGCTAGGGAAAAATTCATATTTTGGTTGATTTTTATAAATTTTTTGAATTTTTGGAAGTGATCACGAATTAACCTTACCTTTGATCTACGAGGCTTAGTTAACAAGATATGGCCATTATAAGTTTTGCTAGGGAAAATTTAATATTTTGGTCAATTTTCATAAATTTTTTGAATTTTTGAAAGTGATCACGAATTGACCTTACTTTTGCTTTACGAGGCTTAGTTAAGGAGATATGGCCGTTTTAAGTTTTGCCAGGGAAAAATTTAAATTTTGGTAAATTTTCATAATTTTTTTTAATTTTTGGAAGTGATCACGAATTAACCTTACTTTTGCTCTACGAGGCTTAGTTAAAGAGATATGGCCTATTAAGTTTCAGTAGGGAAAAATGTATATTTTGGTTGATTTTCATAAATATTTTGAATTTATGGAAGTGATCACTAATTACCCTTTCCATTGCTCTACGAGGATTAGTTAAGGAGATTTGGCCACCTTAAGTTTTGTTGGGGAAAAATTTATGTCCTGGTTAATTTTCATAAATTTGTTTAATTTTTTAAAGTGATCACGAGTTAACCTTACTTTTGCTCTACGAGGCTTAGTTAAGGAGATATGGTCATTTTAAGTTTTGCTGGGGAAAAATTCATATTCTGGTCAACTTTCATATATTTTTTGAATATTTAAAAGTGATCACGAATTAACCTTACTTTTGCTCTACCAGGCTTAGTTAAGGAGATATGGCCATTTTAAGTTTTGCTAGGGAAAATTTCATATTTCGGTCGATTTTCACAAATTTTTTGAAATTTTGGAAGTGATTACGAATTAACCTTACTTTTGCTCTACGAGGCTTAGTTAAGGATAGGTGGGCATTTAAAGTTTTCGGCCGATTTCCAACAAAATTTAAAATTTTTGAAAGTGATAAAATAAATCAAAACAAGTAAAAAGTTCGGCCGGGCCGAATTTTGGGATACCCACCACCACGGGTATATATGTGAACCACCTTTCATCAAAATCCGGTGAAAATTGCATAGCTTATGTCCCATAACAGTTATATCGAAATATGTTCCGATTTGTACCAAATACTAATAAGTGCATTAGCTATATCTAAAAATAAACCGATCTGAACCATATACGACACGGATGTCGAAAAATCTAACATAAGTCATTGTGTCAAATTTCAGTGAAATCGACTTTTATGGGGCCGAGACTTTAAATCGAGATATCGGTCTATATGGCAGCTGTATTCAAATCTGGACCGATCTGGGCCAAATTGAAAAAGTATGTCGAGCGCCTTAACACGACTCACTGTCTCAAATTTCAGCGACATTGGACAATAAATGCGCCTTTTATGGCCCAAAAACCTAATGCCGAGAGATCGGTCTATATGGCAGCTATATCCAAATCTGAACCGATCTGTGCCATATTGCAAATGCATGTCGAGGGGCTTAAAATAACTCACTGTCCCAAATTTCGGCGACATCGGACAATAATTGCGCCTTTTATGGGCCCAAAACTTTAAATCAAGAAATCGGTCTATATGACAGCTATATCCAAATCTGATCCGATCAGGGCCAAATTGAAGATAGATGTCGGAGGGCCTAACATAACTCACTGTCCCAAATTTCATCAAAATCGGATAATATATGTAGCTTTTATGGGTCTAAGACCCAAAATCGGAGGATCGATCTATATGGTAGCTATAACCAAATCTGGACCGATCTAGGACATATTAACGAAGGACGTTGAAGGACCTCAAACAACACTTTTTCTCAAATTTCAGCCAAATCGGATAATAAATGTGGCCTTTATGGGCCTAACACCCTAAATCGGAGGACCGGTCTATATGACAGCTATATCCAAATCTGGACCGATCTTGGCCAAATTGACGAGGAATATCGAAGGGCCTAACACAACTCACTGTCCCAAATTTCAACAAAATCGGATAATAAATGTGGCTTTTATGGCCCCAAGACCCTGAATCGGAGGATCGGTCTATATGACAGCTATATCCAAATCTGGAACGATCTGAGCCATATTCACGGAAGATGTTGAAGGGCCTAAGACAACTCTTTGTCCCGAATTTCAGCAAAATCGGATAATAAATGTGGCCCCAAGACCCTAAATCGGAGGATCGGTCTATATGACAGCTATATCCAAATCTAGACCGATCTGGGTCAAATTAGCAATGACTGTCGGAATGCCTAACACAATTCACTGTTCCAAATTTCAGCGAAATCGGATAATAAATGTGGCTTTTATGGGCCCAAGACCCTAAATCGGCAGACCGGTCTATATGGCAGCTATATCCAAATCTGGACCGATCTGGGCTAAATTGACGAAGGAGGTCGGAGGGCCTAACATAACTCACTGTCCCAAATTTTGTCCAAATCGGATAATAAATGTAGCTTTTATGGGGCTAAGACCCAAAATCGGCGGATCGGTCTATATGGGGGCTATATCAAGATATAGTCCGATATAGCCCATTTTCGAACTTAACCTGCTTATGGACAAAAAAAAGATCTGTGCAAAGTTTCAACTCAATACCTCTACTTTTAAAGACTGTAGCGTGATTTCAACAAACAGACGGACAGACGGACAGACGGACGGACATGTCTAGATCGTCTTAGATTTTTACGCTGATCAAGAATATATATATTTTATAGGGTCAGAAATGGATATTTCGATGTGTTGCAAACGGAATGACAAAATGAGTATACCCCCATCCTTCGGTGGTGGGTATAACAAGCAAATCAAAACAAATTACGATTTTCAAAAGAAAAATTACCCCCACTTCCTTTCTTTAATTTGTTAAATTCTCTGGTTTAGAAAAATCCCCACAATTTACGGTTTTCCTCCTTCACCAGTTCACTTTTGCTATTCGAACCCAAATTGTTGAATGGCGTGTTTTTAGCCATCAGTGGTCGAGAAAATCTATCATTAAATGAAGGCGGAAGAGTAGGCACCATCATTTCGTCACAATTGAGGATAATGAAGTTGAATATTTGTTCATGAATTGATAGACGCAAATAGCCAAACGAAAAACATCACATTTTAAATGTAGATTTTGTTTTTTCCATTCATTTTAAGGTCCATTCTCGCAAAAATGAAGGCGAAGCCACATGAGCTTTGCATTTGAGTGTCTGAGAGCCAAATATTTTATGCTGGAGATGAGTGTATTTGTGTGGGTGAAATAATTTCCATACAGGATACGGAAATAAACTAAACACATTAATATCCTGGCAAATGATGTCTGCTACCAAACTATCAAAACTGAATTTCAAATGGGCTTTAGTTAGTGGGAGGAAATGCTCAACATGCAATATTTAGGAAATTTGATAATGCTTTTATAGGTGTAGGTAAAGTCGATGGTTAATGTGAACTCCTCATAAACTATTAGGTAGCATGTCTGCTATTGGTTCTTATAATTTCCATTAAATTGGAAACTAAACAAGTCAATAAGGACATAGTTCAACTGGGTTGAACTTTGATATATTGTAGTATTCCTAATCTTTTAAATGGAAAACTGGCTAAAAATCTCTTTCTATATCCACCACCATAGAATGGAAGGTTAACTTATGTAGTCATTCAGTTTGCAACACCTCGCATTATTGATCTGAAACCCTATGTATATTCTTGATCGTATTGATATTTTGAGACTATCTAGCCACGTCCATCCAACCGTTTGTTCAAATCGTGATAGCGTTTGAACGAATGAAGGTATTCGTTCGAAATTGTATTCCCATACTTGTTTTTGATGTAGATTTTGGGGATAGAAAATGGGTCATATCCCCGATTTTGACTTAAGCCCCTACAGGCCTCAATTTTCATCTGATTTAAACGGCGACTTAAAAACGGCTGAACCGATTACCTTGAAATTTTAACAGATTATGTAGGTTGCTCTGGAAGCAAACATAGGCTATATAATTTTTTTGGTATCGGAAGGGGAGCGGACCCTCCCCCTTACCCCAAAAGTAATACCCAAAAATAAAAGTGTAACGATCGGGACCATATGGGACTCAATGAAAGCTATTCAGGAGTGGACTACGTATTTCATAATTAAAATTGGGTCCAAGTAACTCGGGAGCCGTCCCAAGCCCAAAATACCCTAAAATAGGTTTATTGGACGAGCATAACAATATGGGACTCAAATTAAAAGTTTTCGGGAGTAGATCACGAATAAAGTCAGGCAGAAAGAATACGCTTTATAATTTGTTGACATTGGAAAGGGGGCGGTCCCTCCCCCGTTACCCTAAAAACAACAAACAAAATACAAAAGTGGACCAATAAGGACAATATGGGACTCAAATGAAAGGTATTGAAGAGTAGAATACGAATAAGGTATTCAAAATTGGGTCCAAGTACCCAGGAAGTCATTCTAACCCCAAAACTTATAAAAGCAGACAAATTGAACGTCCATATCAATATGGGGCTCAAATGAAAGGTATTCGGGAGTAGATTACGAATCTGGCATACAAAAGCAGATCGAAGTGTAGGGGGTCACACCCCCCAAAACGCCCTAAATAGGCATATGGCCCATCATGACTATATAAGACTTGGTTTGTTTGTTTGTTCCGTAGAATCAAAAACGGCTGAACTGATCTTCTTAAAACTTTCACAGATTGTTTAGGCTTTTGTGGAAAGAAACATAGGCTATATAATATTGATGTGATATATATACGATATCGGATGGTGGCGGACCCTCCCCCTTGCTCCAAAAACGCTACCCAAATTCAAAAGAAAAGAAAGATATTGGAGACTAGTAAACGAATATCGTATTAAATTTTGAATCCAGAGGGCTACCCCAACCTCAAAACTCTCCGAAACAGATATACGACGATCCTATCAATGTAGGACTCAAGTGAAAGGAATTCGGCACTAGATAACGAATATGACATAACAAAAGTAGATCCAATTAATGGGAGGTCGCCCCACCCCCAAAGAAAACGAATTTGATAGCCAATTTGGGAGCCAAGAGTTTGGGGGTACGCCCTTAATCACCCCCTAAACTGAACTTCATTTCCGACTATATCTATTTTCGGGGCAAATTGCCGGTGGCCGCCCCAGCCCCAATATAGCCTCCAAACAGTTCCTACTTACCGACCATGGCAATGTGGATCTTCGAATTAGGGTCTTAGGCCCATAAAAGCCACAATTATTATCCGAATTCGCTGAAATTTGGTACAGTGAGTTGTGTTGCGCCCTTCGACAACCTTCATCAATTTGGCCCAGGTCGGTCCAGATTTGCATATAGCTGCCATATAGACTGATCCTCCGATTTAGAGTCATAGGCCCATAAAAGCCACAATTATTATCCGATTTTGCTGAAATTTGTGACAGAGAGTTGTGTTAGGCCCTTCGACATTCTTCGGTAATTTGGCCGAGATCGGTTCGGATGTGGATATAGCTGCCATATAGACCAATTCTCCGATTTAGGGTCTTAGGCCCATAAAAGCCACATCTATTATCCGATTTTGCTGAAATTTGAGGCAGTAAGTTGTGTTAGACCCCTCACTATACTTCTGAAATTTGGCACAGATCGGTTCAGATTTGGATATAGCTGTCATATAGACCGATCTCTCGATTAAAGTTTTGGGCCTATGAATGGCGCAGTTATTGTCCGATGTCGCCAAAATTTAGGACAGTGAGTTAGGTTAAGCCCCTTGACATTCTTCTGCAATATGGCACAGATCGGTCCAGATTTGGATATAGCTTCCATATAGACCGATCTCTCGGGTTTAGGTTTTGGGGCCATAAAAGGCGCATTTATTGTCCGATTTTGCCGAAATTTGAGACAGTGAGTTGTGGTAGGCCCTTCAACATCCTTCGTCAATTTGGCCGAGATCGGTCCAGGTTAGGATATAGCTGCCATATAGACCGATCCTCCGATTTAGGGTCTTAGGCCCATAAAAGCCACATTTATTATCCGATTTTGTTGAAATTTGGGACAGTGAGTTGTGTTGGGTCCTTCGATATTCCTCGTCAATTTGGCCCAGATCGGTTCAGATTTGGATATAGCTGTCATATAGACCGATCTCTCAATAAAAGGTTTTGGGCCTATAAAAGACGCAGTTATTGTCCGATGTCGCCAAAATTTTAGACAGTGAGTTAGGTTAAGCCCCTTGACATTCTTCTGCAATATGGCACAGATCGATCCCGATATGGACATAGCTGCCATATAGACCGATCTCTCGGTTTTAGGTTTTGAGGCCATAAAAGGCGCATTTATTGTCCGATTTTGCCAAAATTTGAGACAGTGAGTTGCGTTAGGCTCTTCGACGTTCTTCTTCATTTTGGCCCAAATCGGTCCAGATTTGGATATAGGTGCCATGTAGACCGATATCTAGATTTTAAGTCTTGGCCCTATAAAAGGCGCATTTATAATCCAATTTCGCTGGCTATCCAAAGTTCGGCCCGGCCGAACTTATCGCCTTTTTACTTGTTTTGCTTTTATTCTTCTTTTTATTCTTCTATAGAACACGTCTATTCGATTTATTACACCTTTGAGTCCAATTAATCAATACCTGTTCGATTATAATTATTTGGCATATGAGTCGAACACATGTCAGCAGTCTAGAGTGGCCATTGACCATTTTTGTTTTTGTTCGTATGCCATTTGAAAAACTTTTGGACAATACTAATAAAAAAACAAGTAAAAGCGTGCTAAGTTCGGCCGGGCCGAATCTTATATACCCTCCACCATGGATCGCATTTGTCGAGTTCTTTTCCCGGCATCTCTTCTTAGGCAAAACAGGATATAAGTAAAGATTTGCTCTGCTATTAGAGCGATATCAAGATATGGTCCGGTTTGGACCACAATTAAATTATATGTTGGAGACCTGTGTAAAATGTCAGCCAATTCGAATAAGAATTGCGCCCTTTGTGGGCTCAAGAAGTAAAATAGAGAGATCGATTTATATGGGAGCTGTATCGGCCTATAGACCAATTCAGACCATAATAAACACATATGTTATTGGTCACGAGAGAATCCGTCGTACAAAATTTCAGGTAAATCGGATAATAATTGCGACCTCTAGAGGCTCAAGAAGTCAAGATCCCAGATCGGTTTATATGGCAGCTATATCAGGTTATGAACCGATTTGAACCATATTTGGCACAGTTGTTGGATATCATAACAAAATACTACCTGCCAAAATTCATTCCAATTGGATAAGAATTGCGTCCTCTAGAGGCTCAAGAAGTCAAGACCCAAGATCGGTTTATATGACAGCTATATAAGGTTATATACCAATTTGAACCATACTTGGCACAGTTGTTGAATATCGTAACAAAACACGTCGTGCAAAATTTCATTCTGATCGGATAAGAATTGCGCACGCTAGAGGCTCAAGAAGTCCCAAGATCGGTTTATATGGCAGCTATATCAGGTTATGGACCGATTTGAACTATACTTGGCGCAGTTGTTGGATATTATAACAAAACACGTCGTGCAAAATTTCACTCCAATCGGATAAGAATTGCGCACTCTAGAGGCTCAAGAAGTCAAGACCCAAGATCGGTTTATATGGCAGCTATATCAGGTTATGAACCTATTTGAACCATACTTGGCACAGATGTTGGATATAATAACAAAACACGTCGTGCAAAATTTCATTCCAATCGGATAAGAATTGCGCACTCTAGAGGCTCAAGAAGTCAAGAACCAAGATCGGTTTATATGGCAGCTATATCAGGTTATGAACCGATTTGAACCATACTTGGCACAGTTGTTGGATATAATAACAAAACACGTCGTGCAAAATTTCATCCTAATCGGATAAGAATTGCGCACTCTAGAGGCTCAAGAAGTCAAGACCCCAGATCGGTTTATATGGCAGCTATATCAGGTTATGAACCGATTTGAACCGTACTTAGCACAGTTGTTGGATATCATAACAAAACACGTCGTGCAAAATTTTATCCCAATCGGATAAGAATTGCGCACTCTAGAGGCTCAAGAAGTCAAGACCCAAGATCGGTTTATATGGCAGCTATATCAAAACATGAACCGATATGCCCCATTTACAATACCAACCGACCTACACTAATAAAAAGTATTTGTGCAAAATTTCAAGCGGCTAGCTTTACTCCTTCGGAAGTTAGCGTGCTTTCGACAGACAGACGGACGGACGGACGGACGGACAGACGGACGGACATGGCTAGATCGACATAAAATTTCACGACGATCAAGAATATATATATTTTATGGGGTCTCAGACGAATATTTCGAGTAGTTACAATCAGAATGACGAAATTAGTATACCCCCCATCTTATGGTGGAGGGTATAAAAGCTAAACGTGAGAGCAGACTCATCTTCCTATTGCAACCCATGGGCATTTGTATTCAATGAAAAGAGTAGAGGCGTGTATTTGAAGTGATAGGAAAAAGGTCAAACATATTGGGACCACGAATGACAATAAAATTTTATTTCACAAATAAATAATTTATTTACCTTAGAAGTGTTAAGAAAAAGTTATTTTTAGAAGATATACATTGACCATATTTCATCAAAAGATATAAAGAATGCACCATTTCAGAACCCTTAGCTGCAAGCTGTTCCATTAAGGAACTGCGGCAAACTTCCTACAAATCAATGAGTGCTGTCCGATTCAATCGACTATTAAAAGGAGAATGGATCTCCTTTTAATAGTCGAGTCCGAACGGCTTGCCGCAGAGCGACACCTCTTTGGGGAGAAGTTTTTACATGGCAAAGAACATCACAAATGTCGCCAGATTTGAAAGGGGATGACCACCGCTGAAAATTTTTGTGACGTTCCTGCCAGGATTCGAACCCAGGCGTTCAGCGTCATAGGTGGATATGCCAACCTTTGCGCTACGGTGGCCAGCAGAGCCCTTAGCTGCAATAACGAAATATCGTCCCATTGCGATCAAACTAGACACGGACGTTGAAGGTCACAAAAAATTCACAGTTCAAGACCGTAAAATGGGATATTGGCCTATATGGCAAATATGTCCTAAAAGGTCGAACAAAGTTCATTCTGCCAAATTTCAGCGAGATACAGTGCAATAAATGCGCCATTTATAGACCCCAGAACTTAAATGTTAATGTGGAGCATATTGAACACGGATGTCAATATGCTCCACATTGAGCATATTGACATCCGTGTCAATATGCTCAATGTTTTTACCGAGATCATGTAATTACCTCGTCTTTTATGGACTCAAGAACTTAAACCTTGAGATCGGTATATAAGGCAGCTCTATCCAAATAAAGCCCGAACTGAATCACATTCTGCACTGATGTCGAAGGGCCTAGCGCAGTTTACTTTGGCAAAGTTTGGCAAAATAGGGTAGTAAATGCGGATTTAATGGACCCAAGACTTTAAGTCGGAAGATCGGCATAGATAGCCGAACGGGACCATATAAAACACAGTCTACCATGCCCAATTTCAGCGAAATCGGGTAATAAACGCTGCTTTTAAAACAAGCTTACTTTCGAGTAGGTAAAGTTGCAGCCTACCGTGCCAAATTTCAGCGAATTCGGATAGTGAACGCTATTTTTAAAACCCGCTTAGGTAAAGTTTTGCGCCTGACATTCAGCATAAAAATTTTCTTGTAGTGCTAGTCGGTTGGTCAAATCAGTCCATGTTTTGATATATTTAGCTGCTAAATAAACCGATCTCCCGACTTTATTTCCTGAGCCTCTAGAGAGGGCAATTTTTAACCAATTGGCAATAATTTAGAACTCGTTACTATACCCTCCATCATAGGATGGGGGTTGTACTAATTTCGTCATTCCGTTTGTAACACCTCGAAATATGCGTCTAAGACCCCATAAAGTATATATATTTTTGATCGTCATGACATTTTAAGTCAATCTAGCCATGTCCGTCCGTCTGTGAAAGCACTCTAACATTTGAAGCAGTAAAGATAGACGCTCGAAATTTTAAACAAATACTTCCTAGTGTTGGTCGGTTGTGATTGTAAATGGGCCAAATCGGTCCATGTTTTGATATAGATGCTATAAAAATCGATCGATCTTGAGCCACAAGAAGAAATCTTGATTTCTTAAGCCACTACAGAGCGCAATTCTCATCCGATTTGGCTGAAATTTTGCATGAAGTATTTTGTTATGACTAAATTGGTTAATAACCTTATATAGCTGCCCATATACGAAAGTAGTCCGATGGGCACAATGAGGGTATCAAAGGAAAGGTATTGGAGACCAGAATACGAATATGGTATTAAAATTGGGGTTCAAGTACCCAGTACCCAGTCCTTGCTCTGTAGTAGTGGAGGGGGGGCTGCATCTGTGGGATATTAATTGAACAAGAACTATTCTGGTTTGCCAGAACTGATCTGGCTAGCCAGAACTACTCTTTTTTGCCGGAGGAAATAGGTTGCGGTCATTCTCTAAGGACATCGTTTTTTCTAGTTGCGCTGAACCTATCGCTCTAGATCATGAAGATCCTCCTTGAAGCTTCTGGGCGGTGGATACCTATCTACAAGATAATGATTTGGATGGTCCTGCGATAACATTTCAGAGAGTATGTATTGTAGTTATGTCTTAGCACGGGAAGGATCTTTGTCTCCTGATGAATATGGTCCACATATTCATTCAGAAGGTATTGCTTAGACAGCATGTAGTTTTGTCATCGCACTGGAAGGATCTTTGTCTTCTGATGGATAGGTCCACATGAGAATTAAGAAGACAGACCATCGCAGTTCGAAGAACATGTCACATATGCTGACGATATCATACTGGCGCTGCATAACATACCATTGACCGGCCATATGCTTGGTATGAGGTCAACAAGGTTTCTTTGTCAGCATCCCAAGTGCTGCCGGCAAGTGACTTGACTACCTTGTTTCTATTTCTGACCTTATCGCAATTTCAGAGGAATGTGAGTAGAGTGTGTGTTGGACACTTGATGGTCGGAATTGTCACTCTGCCGATCATCACATTCAGCTCCTTACCCACCTAGCCAGCTGAAATTTTGGTGGCAGATCCATTGCTACGAACTTAACCTTGGGTAACTCCCTGTTTCACTCTACGATTTCTTGACTTTTCATCTCCAAATTCATCAACCGACTGGCGACCATACAGATAATTTGTGACCCTGCATTTCAGGGCTGGGTGGAGGTAAGTCTTGGCGATGTCCTCAAATAGTTTGGCATGGCTGGCCGTGTCGAATGCTTTCGAGAGGTCGAATGCCACGAAGAACTTCCTATCACATGTCCCGCGCTGATTGAAGCCACGGCAAATGGCAATTGGCATGCAAAGCAGTTGTTGTGCAGTGCAGTTTTCGAAATTAATGCTGATGCTCGACGAATGGAAATTCTCAAACGAGGCTCGGAGGAGTAGTCCCTTAAGCGTCTTGGCTACTGTTGAGAGAAGGGGCATCCTTCTTTGCAACTCCCTCTTACTCAGATCCTTTACAAGTTTCAATAGCAGGATAACTCTGCCCATCTTCTAGACATCGGGTACATGGTATTTTAATTTTGTTCACTAACACCTAACACTAACACCTTTGTTACTAACACCTGGAAGGATGAAAGAAAGACCCTTTGACAAGTATACCGACGAACTCAGAATCATTTTCTGATTCGACTCAGATATGGCTGTTTGTCTGCCTGTCTAGAAAACAATAAAATTACCAGAGCGGTAAAACGTACCTCCTGGAAGCTTTTCTGCGAACAGGTCGATGGCGTCAACGACGTTGCACAACGTGTTTTGTAATGATATTCAAGAACTGTTCCAAATATGGTTCAGATCGGACTATATTTAAATATAGTTGGCCTATAGACTGCCCCTAAGTTGGATATGGTAGTGAAGTGGTGGGTATCCAAAGTTCAGCACGGCCGAACTTAACACTTTTTTTCTTGTTAGTATTTAGAGCACACAACAAGCCAATTACTAGTTAAGGTTTATGTCCATAATGGCATGGAGCGGATTAATATCCGCACCATCTTTTCAACCTAGATTGTTTTTCTGTCTGTCTATCGGTCTATACATGTTAAATTGTATACAAAATTCGGGTCGCAGTTTTCATCCGATCATCCTCAAATTTGGCCAATCTTCATCATATTTTTGATATAGATTCGAAGCTTATTGAAACTGGAAATAATCGGTTTAGATTTGGTTATCAATCTCCCGTATGTTCGTACGATATTGAATACTATTCCAAGATTCTGTTCATTGGTAAACCGATTCTGAGAAAGGCTCAATGATTTCCCTTAAGACTCTAGGCTTTCACTTCAAAAGTCTTGTCAGTGTTTTTTTTTTAACAGATTTTCTCACAATTTAGCACAATGTCTTTTTATGACTTTTATTGTTTGTGCCGATTTTGGTTGAAATCGATGCAGATTTAGATATAGCTCCATGCTCGAATATGATTTATTTCGATTTTAACTAGTACAGCCATATTTTTTTTCATTTGTTAACAAATTCTAGCAAAATTTGGCATACCTAATGTGGTGTAGCGTTTTTAGAAGTCTGTTTTGTCCAACTTTACCAATCCCTATTTATTTATATTAAAATTTCCAAATTCTGTCACCATTTTCGATAACACCCTTCAAAACTAGCCACAACATTTGGATATTGAATTCCCTTAATCCCTCTGTACATCGCAGACTTTGTTTGCATCGCCTGGAGAAAACATTTCGACATTAGTTCCTGGAAACATGACACTATTTTTAGTTGTGATTGTTTTAGAACGACTTTCGAATAAATTTCGTTTTTTAAACTCAACATCAGGCACAGAAAAATGTGAAACTTTATGTCACTCGTTACACTTGGATTGAATATCGCAGCAGAATTAATAGGAAACCAAAATTTCTCCATGAAACCTTGACATACCAAACTGTCCAGATTAAAGTCAGTCAATTGGGATAATTTCAAAAACTAAATTTCTGGTAAAGTTTGAGCCTGTGTCTCGAAGTTTTAAAAATACCGCATTGTTGTTTTAAATACCTTGAGGCCATAAAGTGCATCATATAGTTACAACTTGCAAGTTTTGAAGTATTTTAAATATTTGATATATATGTTGGTTTATTTTTTCTAGGCACTGTTTTACAATTTGTGATTCCCTTTATCATGGTTCCAGTATAAAGTTCCCAACAAAAAGTTGCAACCAAAAATTTTAGTTTTGCATTTTGCCCCCTTTCATATCTCAACTATAAAGGGCATATAAAACACACATGGTCTATGCTGAAAAATTCCTTCTGTGGCATTCTTTTATGCCGTTGTTAGTGGTAACGCCTTAATAATCTCCCTTAACCATTATTGTCATTTGGTTAGCAATTCACATTCCACATTTGTCTGCCTGCATATCACGGCCAACCATGGTAGTGTGGTCAGTGTGGCCAACTTATTCGAACTCATCAGCACAACCAATGCACGTACACGTACGTACCCCCAATAGTCATGCCACCAACAATATTTTCAAATATCGACATAGACACTACTTTGCATATTTTTCGCTACGTTCATGTCGTTTCGTGAGTGTCCAAGGATTCAAATCCATGTGTCTGTCCAAGCGCACAATTGTCTATTCGTTTTTCCAACAGCATATTTGTTTGCAATGGCTTCAGTTTGGTCTTGGCGGCAATTCCTGTGGGAATCAGTTGAAATATAGATTAGGAATATCTCTCTACCCCAGGGTATTTCCCAACATAGCACAAAGGTATGCTAAAATGTATATATATAGTGATAGGAGGTGATGACTGTGTGTGATCATAAAGGAGGTAAAAATATATTGAAGGGCCTTTTTGTACCCACAACCATAGAATGGCGGATATACTAATCTAGTCATTCTGTTTATAATACCTCGAAGTGTTGATCTGCGATTACATACTAAAAATATATTCTTGATTGTCGCGACGTTCTGAGTCGATCCAGCCATGTCCCTCCATCCACCTGTTTGTGGAAATCATGATAGCGTTCAAACGCGTAAATCGAACCGTTCGAAATTTTGCATAAATCGTTATTATTGACATTGGTCGTTAAAGATTGTAAATGGGCCATATCGCTTCAGATTTGGATACAGCCCCATGTAAACCGATCCTCAGTTGTAAATTTGGAACCCCTAGAAGCCACAATTGTTATCCAATTTGGATGAAATTTAACACAAAGACTTCTATTATGACTTGTAACATCTGCACTAAGTATGCTCCGAATCGGTCTAAAACTGATATATAGTCCCCATATAAACCGATGCCCGATTTTGGCTGATATTTGGAACACGACATACATTGGTGATAAGTATGCTCCGAATCAGCCTAAAAACTGATTCAGCCCCCATATAAACCGATCCCCGATTTTGAATTTCTGAACCCCTAGAAGCATCAAATTTCATCCAATTTAGTTGCTATATGGCATAAAGATTTTTGTTATGACTTCCAACATCTGTGCTAAGTGCGCCGCGATCCGGTTTAAAATCTGATATAGCCCCCATATAAACCGATCATCCGTTTTGACTCCTTGCGAACGCAGAAGCCTTTGGTTACATTCGATTTGACTGAAATTTGATGCATGAAAAACATTTATTCCCTCCAACACTCACGCCAATCTCAACCACGATAGGTTTATATATATATGGACTCCAAATAAACCGATCTCCGGATTTGACTCCAAGAAGCCTTAGTTTTTCCCCCACTTGGCCAAACTTTGGTAAGCGCAGTAAACTTGTATACTCTAATACTCACAACGAATCTTACCCCGAAAGGTTAATAAATAAATAAACTACTACCAAAGTTCCCATGAACATTCCATTAAGAAACAAGAGATAATTCTCTTATAGCAAAGAGTGCAGTCCTATTAAAGTTTTCAGCTCAATGATAAGGGGCCTCCTTTTTATGACGAGTTCGAACGGTGTGCCGCATAGTGACACCACTTGCTAGAGAAGTTTTAACATGGCAGGATACCTCACAAAAGTAGCAAATATTAGTTAGGGGAAAACAACAGCTGAAAAATATTCTGAACCCAGGCGCTCGGCATCATAAGTGGATACGGTAACCTCTGCGCCATGGTGGCCTTCTAAATAGATATAGGCCTCCTAAAAACCCATACACCGATATGACTTCTCGAGACCAAAGCAGAATCCATGTTACTCAAGATTCAGACCGGCCAAACTTGACACTCCGTTGCTTGTTAAAACTAACAAGTTACAAGTAAAAGCGTGCTAAGTTCGGCCGGGCCGAATCTTATATACCCTCCACCATGGATCGCATTTGTCAAGTTCTTTTCCCGGCATCTCTTCTTAGGCAAAAAAGGATATAAGAAAAGAGTTACTCTGCTATGAAAACGATATCAAGATATGGTCCGGTTCGGACCACAATTAAATTATATGTTGGAGGCCTGTGTAAAATTTCAGCCAATTCGTTTAAGAATTGCGCCCATTGGGGCTCACGAAGTAAAATAGAGAGAACGATTTATATGGGATCTGTATCGGGCTATAGACCGATTCAGACCATAATAAACACGTTTGTTGATGGTCATGAGAGGATCTAACGTACAAAATTTCAGGCATATCGGATAATAATTGCGACCTCTAGGGGTCAAGAAGTCAAGATCCCAGATCGGTTTATATGGCAGCAATATCAGGTTATGAACCGATTTGAACCTTATTTGACCCAGTTGTTGAAAGTAAAAATAAAATACGTCATGCAAAATTTCAGCCAAATCGGATAGGAATTGCGCCCTCTAGAAGCTCAAGAAATCAAATCCCCAGATCTGTTTATATGACAGCTATATCAGTTTATTAACCGATTTGAACCATACTTGGCACAGTTGTTGGATATCATAACAAAACACGTCGTACAAAATTTCATTCCAATCGGATAAGAATTGCGCACTCTAGAGGCTCAAGAAGTCAAGACCCAAGATCGGTTTATATGGCAGCTATATCAGGTTATGGACCTATTTGAACCATACTTGGCAAAGTTGTTGAATATCATAACAAAACACGTCGTGCAAAATTTCATTCCAATCGGATAAGAATTGCGCTCTCTAGAGGCTCAAGAAGTCAAGACCCAAGATCGGTTTATATGGCAGCTATATCAGGTTATGGACCGATTTGAACCACACTTGGCACAGTTGTTGGATATCATATCAAAACACGTCGTGCAAAATTTCATTCCAATCGGATAAGAATTGCGCACTCTAGAGGCTCAAGAAGTCAAGACCCAAGATCGGTTTATATGGCAGCTATATCAAAACATGGACCGATATGGCCCATTTACAATACCAACCGACCTACACTAATAAGAAGTATTTGTGCAAAATTTCAAGCGGCTAGCTTTACTCCTTCGGAAGTTAGCGTGCTTTCGACAGACAGACGGACGGACGGACGGACGGACGGACAGACGGACGGACATGGCTAGATCGACATAAAATGTCGCGACGATCAAGAATATATATACTTTATGGGGTCTCAGACTAATATTTCGAGTAGTTACAAACAGAATGACGAAATTAGTATACCCCCCATCTTATGGTGGAGGGTATAAAAAGGCGTTAAGTTCGCCCGGGCCGAACTTTGGATACCCACGAAAGCCTATCATAAGTCACTATGTCAAATTTCAGTGAAATCGGACAAAAAATGCCTCTTTTATGAGCTCAAAACCTTAATTTGAGAGATCGGTCTATATGGCAGCTATATTCAAGTCTGGACCGATCCGAGCAATATTGAAGAAGGACGTCGAAGAGCCTAACTTAACTCACTGTCTCAAATTTCACCGGCATCGGACAATAAACGCGTCTTTTATGGCCCCAAAACCTAAAATCTAGATATCGGTCTATATGGCAGCTATATCCAAATCTGAACCGATCTGTGAGATATTGCAGAAGTGTGTTACGGGGCTTAATTTAACTCACTGTCTCAAATTTCGGCGAAATCCGACAATAAATGAGCATTTTATGGACACAAAACCTTAAATCAAGAAATCGGTCTATATGGCAGCTATATCCAAATCTGAACCGATCTGAGAAAAATTGAAAAAGGACGTCGAAGAGCCTAACTAAACTCACTGTCTCTTTACCTTACCTTTACCTTACCTTTACCTTACCTTTACCTTACCTTTACCTTACCTTTACCTTACCTTTACCTTACCTTTACCTTACCTTTACCTTACCTTTACCTTACCTTTACCTTACCTTTACCTTACCTTTACCTTACCTTTACCTTACCTTTACCTTACCTTTACCTTACCTTTACCTTACCTTTACCTTACCTTTACCTTACCTTTACCTTACCTTTACCTTACCTTTACCTTACCTTTACCTTACCTTTACCTTACCTTTACCTTACCTTTACCTTACCTTTACCTTACCTTTACCTTACCTTTACCTTACCTTTACCTTACCTTTACCTTACCTTTACCTTACCTTTACCTTACCTTTACCTTACCTTTACCTTACCTTTACCTTACCTTTACCTTACCTTTACCTTACCTTTACCTTACCTTTACCTTACCTTTACCTTACCTTTACCTTACCTTTACCTTACCTTTACCTTACCTTTACCTTACCTTTACCTTACCTTTACCTTACCTTTACCTTACCTTTACCTTACCTTTACCTTACCTTTACCTTACCTTTACCTTACCTTTACCTTACCTTTACCTTACCTTTACCTTACCTTTACCTTACCTTTACCTTACCTTTACCTTACCTTTACCTTACCTTTACCTTACCTTTACCTTACCTTTACCTTACCTTTACCTTACCTTTACCTTACCTTTACCTTACCTTTACCTTACCTTTACCTTACCTTTACCTTACCTTTACCTTACCTTTACCTTACCTTTACCTTTACCTTTACCTTTACCTTACCTTTACCTTACCTTTACCTTACCTTTACCTTACCTTTACCTTACCTTTACCTTACCTTTACCTTACCTTTACCTTACCTTTACCTTACCTTTACCTTACCTTTACCTTACCTTTACCTTACCTTTACCTTACCTTTACCTTACCTTTACCTTACCTTTACCTTACCTTTACCTTACCTTTACCTTACCTTTACCTTACCTTTACCTTACCTTTACCTTACCTTTACCTTACCTTTACCTTACCTTTACCTTACCTTTACCTTACCTTTACCTTACCTTTACCTTACCTTTACCTTACCTTTACCTTACCTTTACCTTACCTTTACCTTACCTTTACCTTACCTTTACCTTACCTTTACCTTACCTTTACCTTACCTTTACCTTACCTTTACCTTACCTTTACCTTACCTTTACCTTACCTTTACCTTACCTTTACCTTACCTTTACCTTACCTTTACCTTACCTTTACCTTATCTTTACCTTACCTTTACCTTAATCTTAATCTTAACCTTACCTTACCTTACTTTACCTTACCTTACCTTAACTTTACCTTAACCCTACATTTACCTTACTTTAACCTTATCTCAACCTTACCTTAACCATTCTTTAACCATACCCTTTTCTTACCTTAACCTTGACTTACCCAAATCTTACCTAAACCTTACCTTAACCTTACCCAAATCTTACCTAAGCCTTATCTTAACCTTACCCAAATCTTACCTAAACCTTATCCTAACCTTACCGTACATTAACCTTAACCTAAACTTTAACCTTAACATTAACCCGAACCTTGCATTACCGTAACCTTACCTTACCTTAGCCATACCTCACCTTAACCTTATCTTTACCTTACTTTAACCTTAGCCTGACCTTAATTTAACATTACCTTAACCTTACCTTAACTTTACCTTACCTTTTAGCTTAACCTTAACTTAACCGTACCTCAACCTTATCTCCCCACACCTTTTATTTATCTTGACTTTACTTTAACCTTACCTTACCATAACTTTATCTTGACCTCATACTCACCTTACCTTAACTTTACACTAACCTAACTTTAATCTTACCCTTACTTTACCTTAAACTAAGCTTAACCTTACCTTACACTTACCTTAACATAAGCACAACCTTGGCTTAACCTTACCTTTACCTAATGTGAAATGGGATGTAAGATGTTATGAATGAAGAAAGAATTACTGAGATGAAGAAAGTATAGGAATTTTAAAAGCAAATTTTCTGTTGTTTCCTAACTTATTGTAATTTCTTCCATAGGGCCTCTTGCACTCCACCACTGCGGTTTATGTATGTATATAGAAATTGTGTGTGAGGAGTTGAATTTCATTTGGAAAATGCAGGCGATATTTACATACCTCGATCTCGTTTCCCCTCCATCCATACAAAAGGGATTCAAAAAGAAAGGCACATTGTGCCATATTTCCCTGCCAGTGATGTTGGTTTTGTTGCTGTTACCGAGTCCTTATTGTACATTCGCATTTAACTATTTTTGCTTACATTTGCAAAATTTGTTTTCTTTTTGCTAGAATAGTTTTAACAACTTTTTTCTTTGCTGCTCCATTTCTCTGCCAATGCCATCATTGACGATGTGTAAGTGGATAACGTAATGGGTTGGGGGTTGATGGGAGGGGAAAGCGACGAGTGGAAAACGAGATTGTAGTTCCGTATAAATTTGTTGTTTTTTTTTATTTTTCTACAACATTTCCGGCACAATTGAACAATTTTGCCCAACTAAAGTGAGAGCAGCATGTAAAAGGAGCAATGAAAAAATTGAAAAAAAGGCAACAAATTGACACATAAACAGCAGAAAATGCATTTTCTGTTCTAAGGAGACGAAAGCAGAAGCTTTAAGCAAGTTGTACAGGTAATGATACAACTGTTTGTAAAGGACTGACCTTTGTGAAGAAAACTAATTTTATGTTTAAAACATTTCTTAACTCGTTCAGTTTTTTCTCAAGGCGCTTCAGAACTCCAATTGGAGGATAGTTTATTCATTATTTGTACCAGGTAAGGGTATGATGCTTGGTGCTTACCCAGCACGATAATTGGAAATCATATCAATACTTAACATACCAAATTACAGACTCTCCAAATTACAAACTCTCCAGGTGTCAAAAGTCTAATCAGTTTTTATCGGTTTACATCTAGTGAACCACACTTGACATGGATTGATATGGCCCATTACAATCCCAGCTGACCTACACTAATAGGACGGACATGGTTTAAACAAATCAGAATGGCAGGAGGATCAAGAACTTTGTTGGGTCTCAGATCAATATATCGATGTGTTATAAATGGAATGACGAAATCAGTATACTCCCATCTTAGGGTAGACAGTAAAAAAGGAAAGGACCTTACACCAATGAGTCTGCTTTGTACAACTCTTGGGCAAATGCGTGAAAAAGTCAAATCTCTTTAATTGTGTACAATTTCAGAATCACTTTCTGATTCGATTTAGCTTTGTCCGTCCGCCTGTCTGTCTGTCCCTGTAAATTTGTGTAAAAATAGAGGTCGCAATTTTCTTCCGATCGTCTTCAAATTTTATATGGACATGTTTTTCGGCCTAGGGACGAAGCCTGTTGAAATTGGAACAAGTAAACGCGTGCTAAGTTCGGCCGGGCCGAATCTTATATACCCTCCACCATGGATCGCATTTGTCGAGTTCTTCCCGGTATCTCTTTTTAGACAAACAAAGTATAAAAGAAAAGAATTATGCTAATTGAATTGAATGCTGGAGAGCACAGTAGAAGTCTATGTGTAAAATTTCAGCTCAAGAAGTAAAATGGGGAGTTCGGTTTATATGGGAGCTGTATCAGGCTAAAGACCGATTCAGACCATATTTGACACGTATGTTGGAGGCCGTGGGAGAAGCCGTTCTACAAAATTTCAATCAAATCGGATAATAATTACGCCCTCTAGAGGCTCAAGAAGTCATGATCCCAAATCGGTTTATATGACAGCTATATTAGGTTATGGACCGATTTGAACCATATTAGGCACAATTGTTGTCAAGTCATAATAAAACACCTCGTGCAAAATTTCAGCCAAATTCGATAGGAATTGCGCCCACTAGTCGGTCAAAAATTCAAGATTCAAGATTGGGTTATACGGAAATTCCATATGACGGAAATACGTCATATGGAAGTTCAGCCAAATCGGATTAGAATTGCGCCCTATAGAGGCTGAAGAAGTCAAGACCCCAGATCGGTTTATATGACTGCTATATCAGGTTATGGACCTATTTAAACCATAATTGACACAGTTGTTGGAAATCATAACAAAACATCTCATGCAAAATTTCAGCTAAATCGGATAAGAATTGCGTCCTCTAGTGGCTCAAGAAGTCAAGATCCCAGATCGGTTTATATGGCAGCAATATCAAAACATGAACCGATATGGCCCATTTACAATCCCAACACACCTACACTAATAAGAAGTATATGTGCAAAATTTCAAGTGGATAGCTTTGCTCCTTCGAAAGTTAGCGTGCTTTCGACAGCCAGACGGACGGAAGGACGAACGGACGGACGAACAGACGGACAGACAGACGGACGAACGGACGGACGGACGAACGGACGGACATGGCTAGATCGACTAAAAATGTTATGACGATCAAGAATACATATACACTGTGGGGCTTTAGACGAAAATTTCGTGGTGTTACAAACAAAATGACGAAGTTAGTATACCCCCATCCTATGGTGGAGGGTATAAAAATCGGTTCAGATTTGGATACAGCTCTATACAGCTACATGTTCGTCCTATTTGCAGTAATAATGCAATAAAATGGTCATTTTTTAGCCGATTATCTTGAAATTTGTTACGAAGGATTTTCTTATGACTCTCGAAATTTCTGGTGAATTTCATAAAAATCGGTTCAGATTTGGATATAGCCTCCATATATATGTTCGTTCGATTTGCAGCAATAATGCAATAAAATGGTCACTTGTTAACCGCTTCTTTTGAAATTTATGAAGAAGGATTTTCTCTTGACTCTCAACATTACTGGTAATTTTCATGGAAATCGGTTCAGATTTAGATATAGCTCTCTTATATATATCGCCAGATTTTCTCTCTTAGAGCCACTGCAAGCGCATTTAGTAACAAATCTTCCCAAAATTTCCTTCAACGCTTTCCTAGACGACTGTCACAGTATCTGAGAAGTTTGCTCGAAATTGGTTCAGATATAGCTCCCATATATATGTTCGTCCGATTTGCAGTAATCTTATTATACCCTCCACCATAAGATGGGGGGTATACTAATTCGTCATTCTGTTTGTAACTCCTCGAAATATTCGTCTGAGACCCCATAAAGTATATAAATTCTTATCCGATTGGAATGAAATTTTGCACGACGTGTTTTGTTATGATACCCAACAACTGTGCCAATTATAGTTTAAATCAGTCCATAAACTGATATAGCTGCCATATAAACCGATCTTGGGTCTTGACTTCTTGAGCCTCTAGAGTGCGCAATTCTTATCCGATTGGAATGAAATTTTGCACGACGTGTTTTGTTATGATATCCAACAATTGTGCCAAGTATGGTTCAAATCGGTCCATAACCTGATATAGCTGACATATAAACCGATCTGGGATCTTGACTTCTTGAACCTGTAGAGGTCGCAATTATTATCCAATTTGCCTGAAATTTTGTACGACGGATTCTCTCATGACCATCAACATACGTGTTTATTATGATCTGAATCGGTCTATAGCCCGATACAGCTCCCATATAAATCGATCTCTCTATTTTACTTCTTGAGCCCCCAAAGGGCGCAATTCTTATTCGAATTGGCTGACATTTTACACAGGTCTCCAACATGTAATAATATAATAATGACAGAGCAAATCTTTTCTTATATCCTTTTTTGCCTAAGAAGAGATGTCAGGAGAAGACCTCGGCAAATGCGATCCATGGTGGAGGGTATGTAAGATTCGGCCCGGCTGAACTTAGCACGCTTTTACTTGTATATAATATTGAAATTGTGTGTTTGATCCGCATAGACTCAAAAACGGCTTAACCGATTACCTTGAAATTTTCACAGATTGTGTAGGTTGGTCTGGAAGGAAACATGGGCTATATAATTTTTTGATATCAGAAGGGGGCGGACCTTCTCCCTTACTCCAAAACTACAACCCAAAAATAAAAGTGGACCAATCGGGACAATATGGTACTCAAATGAAAGGTATTCAGGAGTAGAGCATGAATTTTACATTAAAAACTGGGTCCAAGTAACTGGGGGACCGCCCCAACCCCAAAACCCCCTAAAATAGGGGTTTTTGGATAACCCTGACAATATGGGACTCAAATGAAAGGTATTCGTGAGTATATTGCGAATATGGTAAGGAAGGAGAAATAGGTTTTATAATTTGTTAATTTCGAAAGGGGGCGGACCCTCCCCCTTCACCCAAAAACACCACCCAAACTCAAAAGTGGACCGCTCAGGACAATATGGGTATCAAATAAAAGCCCGAACCACAAAATTTCCCCCCAAACATATTGGGCGTTCATGTCAATATGGGCCTCAAATGAAAGGTATTCGGGAGTAGATTAAGAATCTGCCATACAAAATCAGATCGAAGTATAGGGGGTAACCCTACACCCCAAAAGTACTACCCAAAAATAAAAGTGGACCAATCGGAACAATATGGGACTCAAATTAAAGGTATTCAGGAGTAGAGTATGAATTTCATATTAAAAATTGGGTCCACCCCAACCCCAAAACCCCCTAAAATAGGAATTTTTGGATGACCCTGTATAGGGGGTAACCCTACACTTCAACATCGCCTTAAATGAGCATATAACCCATCATGACTATATGGGAGTCGGTTTTTTTGTTTCTTTCGTAGTTTGAACATATTTGCTCGCCGAGGTCCATCAAAATTGTATGTAGCTCCCACATTCTACTTATAGGGTAGGTGTAGGTTATTTTACAACCGGCATCGCCCGACTTTTTTTCTTCCTTACTGATTTTTACTTGATTCCACATGCTCTTTATGAGTTTTTATTAATTCAACTTCCTCATCATTATGTTCTTTAATTTTCTCTGCCAGAGTTTGTGCCATTAATTTACGAGCATATGGCGAAGGCATTTAACATGCGGGTCTTTCACGCTTCCTTCCGGTTTATGGCGCGTTAATTTATCACACCTGTGTGAAAATGCTCTTTTGCCCAAACCTATTATTACCAATTACGTTAAAACTTAAATATATGTTAATGCCATCTCTTGCAGATAGTCAGATGCATGGGATATAAAGGTAAATTTTTGGCGGGCGACTGGCAAATATCTTGCCTGCTGTGTATGTGTGTGTGCGAAAAGAAAACAAAATTTTTCACGCTAATGGCGATAATTATGAATGCAATGCTTAAATTAAGTGCAGCGAAAACAAAAAGTTAAATAAAGCTGAGAAAACAAAAGCTTCTGGTATCTGGTATGGGAAATCATTTCATAATTTGAAGCTTGTTTAAGAGTAATTACCAGATGTTGCCTGCAAGTAAATCCCGTCCAGTTGCACAAACATAAAATGTTCACATATTTTTTTTAACCAAACATTCAATACCTCGAACTTTTTTCTCGCAAAACATAAAGCCATTAAAACATTAACAGTACCAATACCACAACTCTACTGCCATAGCTTCAGTTCAAATTGTTCTTTTGCTAACTGCAAATCATTTGATATTGCTGGTAGATATCTTGGCATATCATTAGTAGTTTCTTGTTGGCTCCTAATCCAATTGCTGCTTTTCTTGAAATCCAATTCAATCTCTTGTACTCTTGATTTCTTTCAACCAATTAAAATGACTTGAAATTGCAATGACCCATAAGTAATTAGAAGTTTGCTTTCGGTCAAGTTACCCATTTTTTCCAGCACACTCGGCAGTTATGAAAAAGTGCCAGATTCATATTTTCCATTTAAATCCATTTCCAAAAAAGGTGTCCTAGCAACCAGTAGTGAGTCAATGATCACAGCTTCTTTCCTTCCTTAGGTCAGCACATCTTTCATCGCCCAAATTGCATTTGAGTCCAGCAAGGCTTTAACAAACACAAACAAAATGTTGCAATTTTTGGTTAAGTTGTTTGTATTCTGAAGAAATGAGAAATCTTTCAAAATGACAAGGAAATCACTACTGGTGGTACCTGTATAGTCAAAAACCACAGCAGCATGTCTCCTGGGGACATTGGTTACGTGCTCAAAGTCCATGATTTGCTTGACTTTTGTATCAATATTGGCTTGGTGATGCTTCACTACGCACCGCCTCATTTGTTTGTCTTTGAGGTTTATACCAATTCGGTGGTGCCTTCATATTTTTGGTAGCATTTTAAAAGGAATTGTGCAAAATGTTGAAATGTCATTTTACTAAGTCGACTTCAATAAAGAATTTATTGCACCAGATTTAACCATGAAGAGATATTTCAATTCAAAGACAATCAGAGGCAATCATAAAATAAGACAAGTAAGAAGGCTTTAAGTTCGGCCGGGTCGAACTTTGGATACCCACCACCTCGGGTATATATGTGAACCACATTTTGTCAAAATCCAGTGAAAAATGCATACCTTATGCCCCATAGCAGCTATATAGATATAATCCGATTTAGACCAAATGCTTATAAGTACAAGTCATTGTTCAACCGAGAGTTCGGTCTATATGGCAGCTATATCCAAATCTGGACCGATCTGAGCCAAATTGAAGACAAATATCGAAGGGCCCCACACAAGTCATTGTCCCAAATTTCGGCGACATCGGACAATAAATGCGCTTTTTATGGGCCCAAAACCTTAAATCGAGAGATCGGTCTATATGGCAGCTATATCCAAATCTGAACCGATCTGGGCCAAATTGACAAAGGATGTCGAAGGGCTCAACGCTACTCACTGTCCCAAATTTCAGCAAAATCGAATAATAAATGTGGCTTTTATGGGCCTAAGACCATAAATCGGAGGATCGGTCTATATGGCAGCTATATCCAAATTTTGACTGATCTAGACCAAATTGACGAAGGATGTCGAAGGGCTCAACCCAACTCACTGTCCCAAATTTCAGCAAAATCGGATAATAAATGTGGCACTGTCCCAAATTTCAGCAAAATCGGATAATAAATGTGGCTTTTATGGGTCTAAGACCATAAATCGGAGGATCGATCTATATGGCAGCTGTATCCAAATTTGAACCGATCTGGGCCAAATTGACGAAGGATGTCGAAGAGCTCAACGCAACTCACTGTCCCAAATTTCAGCAAAATCGGATAATAAATGTGGCTTTTATGGGCCTAAGACCATAAAT
>NC_081554.1:23206955-23209455 GCF_963082655.1 Stomoxys calcitrans
CCATTTTGCTGAAATATTTTTCCGATTTTGCTGAAATTTGGGACAGTGAGTTGTGTTAGACCTTTCGACATCCTTCATTAATATGGCCCAGATCGGTCTGGAGTTGGTTATAGCTGCCATATTGACCGATTCTCCGATTCAAGGTTTTGGGCCCATAAAAGGCGCATTTATTGTCCGATGTCGCCGAGATTTGGGAAAATGAGTTAAGTTATACCCTTTGACATTTCTCTTCAATTTGGGTCTGATCGGTCTAAATTTGGATATAGCTGCCATATATACCGATCTCTCGGTTTAAGGTTATGGGCCCATAAAAGGCGCATTTATAGTCCGATTTCTCCGAAATTTGAGACAGTGAGTTTAGTCAGGGCTCTTCGAGGTCCTTCTTAACTTGGCCCAGATCGGTCTAGATTTGAATATAGCTGCCATATAGACCGATCTCTCGATTATTGTTATGGGCCCATAAAAGGCGCATTTATTGTCCGATTTCGCCGAAATTTGGGACAGTGCCTTGTGTGAGGCTCTTCGTCATTTTTCTCCAACGTGAGCCAAATTGGTTCAGATTGAATATAGCTGCCATATAGACCGATATCTCGATTTAAAGTCTTGGCCCCATAAAAGGCGATTTCGCTGAAATTTTACACAGTGACTTATGTTAGGCTTTTTGACACCCGTGTCGTATATGGTAAAGGTGGTTTTCATATATAGCCGAGGTGGGTGGTATCCAAAGTTCGGCCCGGCCGAACTTAACGCTTTTTTACTTTTTTAACTATGGTCTGGTTAAAACCAGCAAATAATACCCTGTACCACAGGAGTGGTGTAGGTTATAAAGAGAAAATCCAGTCCAAATCAAGAACTTCACTTTATCATCAAATGTTTTGAGATGGTGAGTGATGTACCACCGAGAAGTAGATAGTAAAAATACCAACAATCATACTTACGTTGTATAACAAAGATGACTGAGTTATCACTATTGGCCGTATGATAGATTCAATGAAAACTTCCAATCTAACCTAACCATATTTGCGGCATCATAGCTTTAATAGTACACTTGCTCCTAGAAAGTATCTGCTTTCGAAATAATGCGATTATTCCATCTTCTTGCAGTGGATTTGCGTACCAAAGTAAGTTTTCCAAGGTTAGTTGGAAATGCCTACTAACCAATACAGCCTTTATTGCAGCACAGAACCTTTTTTCATTCATCACTGAAGTTTTGGTTGATATCCTGCCATCCTTGTGGTTCAGCATGAGCAGTGCAGCCTGCTCATTTACCGCCGCCATTATTACTCGCCGTTGATTGTTACTTTGACTGAAGTGTTTGGTAAAGATGATGAGGACGATGACGATAACTACATCAACGTCACAGAAAAGAACAATGCTGTCGCAGCTGCTACAATTGCGGCTGCTGCTGCTTTTCCTTATGATGTTGATGATGATGACGACAATGACTGTGGTTTTACGTGTGTATGGATCATTTTCTTGGGTTTTATGATTGTGTTCCTGTTTCGTTTGCATTTAAGTGTGCCACAGTTTTTATTTCATTTGGTGGCAGTTGAGTTTTTACATTTTTTTTTTGCACTCCGTTGTTGCTTTTCGTTTTTCTTTTTTTTATGGTTTTGCTGGTCGCTGGTTGACGTTGCAGCATTCGCAGGCATTCTTTCAACTGAATTACAACTTTATTTTATTCCAGTTGCGACATAAAAATTGAGTAATGTTGTATTTTTGTGGTTGCTTTGCTAAAACGCTTTCACTTCCACCGGTTTTTATTCCATCGTCATCGTCGTCGTTGTCGGCCACAGGCCACCGGGCTATCATGGTGGGGTAAATGAGTTGCAAGTTCATTTAATGTAAATGATTATTATTTTGTGTGTTGTCGCATATACATTTTTTGCTGTTGTTCTGTCAGTTGGTCTGTCTGTCGGTCCTGTAGCTATTAAATTTGGTTCCGGTAGCGTGAGTTATGGTCCTCAAAGTCAATCCGGACAATTTTATGTTGTGGTTGGTTGCCTTGCGAAAAGTCATTTGAAAATGTATATATTATTCGTGTTTATGGCTTGATGGTGATGAAAGGTGTTTTGCATTGTTCCTGGAGTGTTATTATTAGTGTTGTAACCCCTTTAACGGCACGCAGTTATTTAAAGTCATAGATAATGGAGTTGTAGCCAGAAACTTGAAAAAAAAATTATGAATGGGGACACTTATTTTTTAGGGGGTTTTCTTAGTTCTTAAATCTTCTCAAAAAAATATATGTTTGGAACAACAATGGACGTTAGAAACTACATTCTCCACAGATAGCTAGTGTTTATGCCCTAACTTCGTTTGTGGATTGAAAAATCTATTAGGTCAGATACAAAAGAGGGTGCGGATATTTATCCACCCCATGCCACCCTAGCCGGTATTGTCTTGTTGTGCGCTTTAATTATTAACAAGTAAAATGTGTTAAGTTCAGCCGGTCCAAATCCTGGGAACTCACCACCATGGATTCTACCACAAACTGCCACAA
>NC_081554.1:23214455-23236955 GCF_963082655.1 Stomoxys calcitrans
AGGAGACAAATCAGAACGGGTGCGAACTAAGGGCGTAAGTCCCTTTTGTCTAAATGGAGGACTATGACTTCCAACTATAGATCATCAGTCCCAAATGGAGGATTCGATTTATGAGCGGATTATGTGCCAAACTCTGAAGAAGGTTCACCCATACAAATTATGAGCCACGAGCATAGACGAGACGTCTTAAAGTTGCACTTTGCGTCAGCAGAATGTATTGATACCACCAAAAGCTGGCATGAAGTATTCACACTCCCCGGTAGGGCGCCAAACTCGATAGAACTCACAACAAACCCATTATTGGCATAGGTGTTTGCCGATAGTATCATGAAGCGGAATAATATCAGCATCCTCTTTCAATTTAACCTAATAGGTAGTACCTTTTCGGAGATACAGATATTGTCTTGAGTAGCGAAATGAAAACACAAACGTTCCAAACTTCCACAATGACCTCCCCTAGTTTTGTTTCTTTGACATCTAATGAATTTCCCGCTTCATTTCTTAATTCCATGCAATATTAAATAATTTAATAAGATTTGAGCTAAGATTCTTTTTAATGGTTTGGGCGAAAAAAAAAACACCCAAAATCTTCTTATAATCCCCATTTATCAGGCATCACATCGCACCTTTCGGGGTTTGGTTATTCGATATTCACGTAAAATTTTATGGTTTAATTTCACTTTAGCTTTTTATTATTCTGTAAATGTTGCGCAATTTTTGCTGAGTTTAACATTGCTAATGCAACGTAATTTATGGTAATTTTTTTTTTGCTTTCAAGAACAATAGACGCAGAAACTGATTTTTTTTGTTCTCGTCTCCAAGGCCGATGATGTGAAAAAAGTAGGAAATTAATTTGAAAGAAAATTATTTTAAAATAATTAAATTTGTAAATGGTCATCATAATGTTTAGTGAACATAAAATTAATTTCTTCAGACATTTTGTTTGGTGGAGGGTGGTATGGTCGTTAAAAGGGGATGAAATATGCAGATTTACGGACATTTTTATTTCAGTAATATTGTTTTGCTTCGGTTGCCTCCCCCCACCAAAAAAAAAAAAACCCATAAAAATGGGGTTTGGATATCATATGGCTACAAAAATTGCTATAGAGCTATATAATTAAAGTTAACAAAAAAATGCAGAAAATTATGTGGATTTGGGGGTTAAACGCAAAGTTGGGTGTTTTTTTTATTCAACGAAAAGATAATTATTTTCTTGTTCTGTTATTTTATGCTATGCTAAAAGCGAGATTTAAATATACACTGTCTTAGAAGGTTTTAATAAGTAAAAGCGTGCTATGTTCGGCCGGGCAGAATCTTGGGAACACACCATTATGGATTCTGCTAAAAATTTATACAAAATAAATTTTGATTCAAGGGCATAATTTTATTCTACATACCAAACTTCTGTCAAACCAGCAAAAATTAAAGCTTCTAGGAACCGAACAAGGATGATCGAGAGACCGGTTTACATGGGAGCTATATCAGATTATCAACTGATTTTGGCCCTATTAGGCACAGTAGTTGGAAGTCATAACAGAACATCGCATGCAAAATTTCCGCCTAATCGGGCAAAATTTGCGGCCTGTAAGCACTCAAGACTTTAAATCGGTAGACCACTTTATATGGAAGCTATATCAGGTTATAGACCGATTCGGACCGTACTTAACACATTTGGTGGAAGTCGTAACAGAACACCGCATGCAAAATTTCACATAAATTGGACAAAAATTGCGTCTGCCAGGGGCTCGAGAAGTCAAATCGGGGGATCGGTTTATATGGGAGCTATATCTGGTTATAGACCGATTTTGACCATATTTTTCATAGTTATTTAAAGTCATAACAGAGCACTACATGCAAAATTACTGCCAAATCAGACAAAAATTGCGGCTTATTAGGGCTCTAGAAGTCAAATCGGGAGATCGGTTTATATGGGAGCTATATCCAAATCTCAACCGATGTGGTCCATTTGCAATTCTTAACCACCTACATTAATACTAAGTATCTGTGTAAATTTTCCGATTTGGCTGAAATTTTGGATGCGTTGTTCTGTTACGACTTCCAACAACTGTACCTTGTATGGTCCAAATCGGTCTATAACCTGATATATATATATGGGAGCTATATTTGTTTATAGACCAATCGGACCATATTTAGCGTAGATGTTGAAAGTCATAACAAAACACCGCATGCTCAGTTTCAGCCAAATCGGAAAAAATTGCTGGTTGTAAGGGCTCAAGAAGTCAAATCGGGAGATCAGTTTATATGGGAGTTAAATCAGGTTATAGACCGATTTGGACCGTACCTGACACAGTTTATGGAATTCATAACTGAACACTATGTGCAAAATTTCAGCCAAATCGGATGAAAATTGCGGCTTTCTGGGGCTCAAGAGGTCAAATCGGGAGATTGGTTTATATGGGAGCTATATCAAAATCTAAACCGAAATGGCCCATTTAAAATCCCCAAAGACCTATGTCACTATTAAGTATTTGTACAAAATTTCAAGCAACTAGCTTTACGCGTTCGACCGCTATCGTGATTTCGATTTCGACCGCTATCGTGATTTCGACGGACGGAGGGACGGACGGAGGGACGGACGGAGGGACGGACGGAGGGACGGACGGAGGGACGGACGGAGGGACGGACGGAGGGACGGACGGAGGGACGGACGGAGGGACGGACGGAGGGACGGACGGAGGGACGGACGGAGGGACGGACGGAGGGACGGACGGAGGGACGGACGGAGGGACGGACGGAGGGACGGACGGAGGGACGGACGGAGGGACGGACGGAGGGACGGACGGAGGGACGGACGGAGGGACGGACGGAGGGACGGACGGAGGGACGGACGGAGGGACGGACGGAGGGACGGACGGAGGGACGGACGGAGGGACGGACGGAGGGACGGACGGAGGGACGGACGGAGGGACGGACGGAGGGACGGACGGAGGGACGGACGGAGGGACGGACGGAGGGACGGACAGATGGGGCCAGATTTGGATGTAGCTCCCACATAAACTATCTACTGAAGTTATATAAACCGATCTTGTGTCTTGACTTCTTGAGTCTCTAGAGGGCGCAATTCTTATCGGATTTGACTGAAATTTTGCACGTCATGTTTTGGTAACATTTTCAACAACTGTGCTTTGTATGATTCAAATCGGTTCATAATATGGTATAGCTGTCACATACACCGATCTTGGATCTTGACTTCTTGAGCCAAGAGAGCGCGTAGTTCTCATCCGATTTGGCTGAAATTTTGCATGACGTGTTTTGTTATGACTTCCAATAACTGTGCTAAGTATGGCGTAAATCGATATAGAACCTGATATAGCTGCCATATAAACCGATCTGAGATCTTGACTTCTTGAGCCTCTAGAGAGCCAATTCTCGTTCGATTTGGCAGAAATTTTGTACAACGACTTCCCTTATGACCTTCAACATACAGGGTGGCTGATGAATATTGCTACAATGATGAATATTGCTACATTTTTTTTTCGGTGTATGGAATACATTTTTCTTTTATTCATGTTAAATTAAATTATTAAATTAATTATTAAATTATTATTAATTAAATTAATTAATTAATTAATTAAATTAATTATTAAATTATTATTATTAAATAGAAAAAAAGTTATTACATTTTTTTTTGGTAGCGGCTTTCATCAGCCACCCTGTACGTGTCTAATATGGTCTGAATCGATCAATTGCTTGATACAGTTCCCATATAAACTTATCTCCCGATTTAGCTTCTTGAGCCCATACACGGCGCAATTCTTATCCGAATGAACTGAAATATTACACAGTGACTTCGACAATGTTCAGCATTCATGTATGGTCGGAATCATCCTTGAAGCCCATAAAAGCTTTATTTATTGCCCGATTTCGATAAAATTTGAAACAGTGAGTAGTTTTAGGCCTCCCAACAAAGGACCCAAATATGGTTCAGATCGGACTATATTAAGATATAGCTGGCATATAGACCTATCTCCCGAAAAAGCCCATAAGATCTCTATTTATTACCCGATTTCGCTGAAATTTGAAACAGTTGGAATTTTAAGGTATCCCGACATCCCTCCCAAATACGGTTGGGATCTGACCATATATAGATATAGCTGCCATACAGTCGGATCTCCCGATAAGGGTCTGAAGCCTACAAAAGCTTTATTTTTTAACCAATTTTGTTGAAATTTGAAATACAAAATTCCACAGTGACATATATTCATTAGACCACCCAATGTCCGTGCCGAATTTGGATGCAAAAGTTATCCAATTTTCACCGGGTTGTGACGAAAGGGGGTTTAAATACATGCCCGAGGTTGTGCGTATCCAAAGTTCGGACCGGCCTACCTGAGCGAGTTTACACTTGTTTAAACTTACAATCCCTATTGAATGATGCCATATGGCTGCTATCATAACTCCCACATAAAATACACTTATGGTCACATTAAAGCTCTGTTTACTCCTGTGTTCCACTGATTTCAAGTCACATTCTCTTAAACACACAATTGTGGTCGTATAATACCTGAAATCAAAACTATTGTTAATTTGCAACATTTTGTACACATTGTTTAATCATAATCATAACATACTATAATCCAAAGCATCATAAACACCTGCCACTTTGTCATCTGACTTAAGAAATTAAAAGATTTGAAATGTATGGCTCCAAGGCCTTACTGGTATTGAAGGCTGCAAACTAATTGTAAACATTTGTTAATAATAATAATAATTGCAATACTATAAATTACTAAGTTGACAATATAAACAAATCTCTTATATACAAATCTGTGACAAGTTTACTAATGCATTATTACAAGAAGGTAAACATTTGGCTAGAGTTGCTGCAGAAGGACAAATGAACAGCATGTGGAAACACTATAAAAGTTAAAGCATACACAATATAAACAAGTAAAAATGCGTTAAGTTCGGCCGGGCCGAATTTTGGATACCCACCGCCTCAGGTATATATGTAAACCATCATTCGCCAAAATCCGCTGAATAAAAACAAGTAAAAGCGTGCTAAGTTCGGCCGGGCCGAATCTTATATACCCTCCACCATGGATCGCATTTGTCGAGTTCTTTTCCCGGCATCTCTTCTTAGGTAAAAAAGGATATAAGAAAAGATTTGCTCTGCTATTAGAACGATATCAAGATATGGTCCGGTTTGGACCGCAAATAAATTATATGTTGGAGACCTGTGTAAAATGTCAGCCAATTCGAATAAGAATTGCGCCCTTTGGGGGCTCAAGAAGTAAAATAGAGAGATCGATTTATATGGGAGCTGTATCGGACTACAGACCTATTCAGACCATAATAAACAAGTATGTTGATGGTCATGAGAGAATCCGTCGTACAAAATTTCAGGCAAATCGGATAATAACTGCGACCACTAGAGGCTCAAGAAGTCAAGATCCCAGATCGGTTTATGTGGCAGCTATATAAGGTTATGAACCGATTTAAACCTTATTTGACATAGTTGTTGAAAGTAACAATAAAAAACGTCTTGCAAAATTTCATTCCAATCGGATAAGAATTGCGCACTCTAGAGGCTCAAGAAGTCAAGACCCCAGATCGGTGTATATGGCAGCTATATCAGGTTATGGACCGATTTGAGCCATACTTGGCACAGTTGTTTGATATCATAACAAAACACGTCGTGCAAAATTTCATCCCAATCGGATAAGAATTGCGCACTCTAGAGGCTCAAGAAGTCAAGACCCAAGATCGGTTTATATGGCAGCTATATCAAAACATGGACCGATATGGCCCATTTACAATACCAACCGACCTACACTAATAAGAAGTATTTGTGCGAAATTTCAAGCGGGTAGCTTTACTCCTTCGGAAGTTAGCGTGCTTTCGACAGACAGACGGACGGACGGACGGACAGACGGACGGACATGGCTAGATCGACATAAAATTTCACGATGATCAAGAATATATATACTTTATGGGGTCTCAGACGAATATTTCGAGTAGATACAAACGACGAAATTAGTATACCCCCCATCTTATGGTGGAGGGTATAAAAAAAATCGGACAAAAAATTCGGCTTTTATGGGCCTAAGACCCAAATCGGCGGATTGGTCTATATGTCAGATATATCCAAATCTGGACCGATCTGAGCCAAATTGAAAAGAGAAGTCGAAGGGCTTAACACAACTCACTGTCCCAAACTTCGACGACATCGGACAATAAATGCGCCTTTTATGGCCCCAAAACCTTAAATCTAGAGATCGGTCTATATGACTGCTATATCCAAATCAGGAACGATTTGGGCCAAGTTTCAGAAAAAAGTTTGGGACGGAGAGTTGGGTTAGGGCTTTCGATCATCCTTTAATTTGGCCCAGATCGGTCTATATTTGGTTATAGCTGTCATATAGACCGAAGCGCCGATTTAGGGTCTTAGGCCCATAAAAGATACATTTATTATGCGATTTTGCTGCGATTTGGGATACCAAGTTGTGTTAGGCCCTTCGACATTCTCCTTCAATTTGGCCCAGATCGGTCCAGATTTGAATATAGCTGCTATATAGGCCGATCTCTCGATTTAAGGTTTTGTTGACCGAATTCGCCAAAATTTGGGACAGTGAGTTGTGTAAGGCACTCCGACATCCTTTCGCAATTTGGCCTAGATCGTTGCAGATTTGGATATAGCTGCCATATAGACCGATCTCTCGATTTAAGTTTTTGGGCTCAAAAGGGCGCATTTATTATCCGATTTTGCTGAAATTTGGAGCAGTGAGTAATGTTAGGCCCTTCGACTTCGTTTTTCAATTTGGCTCAGATCGGACCAAATTTGGATATAGCTGCCATATAGACCGATCCGGCGATTTAAGGTCTTAGGCCCATAAAAGCCACATTTACTATCCGATTTTGCTGAAATTTGGGAACCCACCACCATGGATTCTATTAAAAATGTATAACAACTAAATTTAATTGAGGGGCACAATTTTATTCTTAATACCAAACTTCTGTTAAACTAGCAAAGTTAAAGCTTCTAGGAAAAGAGTAAGGATAATCGAGAGACCGGTTTATATGGGAGCTATATCAGGCTATTGACCGATTTTGAACGTACTTTACACAGTTGTTGAAAACCATAAAAGAATACTAAGTGCAAAATGTAAGTCAAATCTGACAAAAGTTGCGGCTTGAAAGTGCGCAAGAAGCCAAATCGGCAGATCGGTTTATATGGGAACTATATCAGGCTATAGACCGATTTCGAACGTACTTGACACAGTTGTTGAAAGTCATAAAAGAACACTATTTGCAACATTTAACCCAAATCGGATAAAAATTGCGGCTGTAATCGCTCAATAAGTCAAATCGGGAGACCGGTTTATATGGGAGCCATATCAGGTTATAAACTGATTTTGACCGAACTAGGCACAGTTGATGGAAGTCTTAATGGAACACTACTTGCAAAATTGCAGCCAAATTGGACAAAAACTGCGGCTTGTATATCTAAATCTGAACCGATATGGCCCATTTGCAATCCCCAACGACCTACATCAATATTAAGTATCTGTTGCAAAATTTCAGGTAGCTAACTTTACGCGTTCTACCACCATCGTGATTTCGACAGACGGATAGACGGACGGAGGGACATTGCTACATCGACTCAGAATATCGATCAAAACGGCTCAGTTCGGTCTAGATTTAGATAAAGCAGCCATATAGACCGATCTCTCGATTTAAGGTCTTGGGCCCATAAAAGTCGCATTTATTGCTTGATTTCGCTGAAATGTGGGACAGTTTGTAATCTTTGGTCCCTTGACTTACTTTCTTATTTTAATTGGCTATGACAGAACATTTGTTCCACTGGCCGAACATAGAATAGCGTTCCAAGCGCCTCGATCTTCTGCGATCATTCTAAAATCTCTGACACCAAGTTTCGAGGTGTCTCCCACCACTTGATCTTTTCATCGGGCTTTTGGTCTTCCCGGTTTGCGCGTACCACCGTGTTTGCCTTCAAAAGACTTTTTCGCTGAAGCTTCTTCATCCATTCTGACAACATGACCTAGACAACGCAGGCGTTGTATTTTGATGCGTGTAACTATGCTAACGTCGTCATACAGCTCATACAGCTCTTGGTTGATACATCGCCTATATTCTCCGTTAACGCAAACTGGTCCATATATTATACGAATAATCTTTCTCTCAAGTACTCCAAACACTGCCTCATCTGCTTTCACAAGTACCCATGCTTCAGAACCATATAACAGCAGGGGTGGTATCAGTGTCTTGTATAGTGTAATCTTCGTCTGTCGAGTGGTGTTCTTGTTTCTAAACTGCTAACTTAGTCCAAAGTACCATCTGTTTGCCAGTATTATTCTTTGCTTTATCTCAAAACTGGTGTCATTCGTTTCAGTTACGACGGTGCCGAGGTAGATAAAGTTATTGACTATCGTAAAATTGTGGTTCCCAACTTTCTCCATTTTCTTTATCTGCTCGGTTGTGCAAAGCTTTTTGGGAGTTGAAACCATCCACTTCGTCTTATCTCCATTTACTGCCACACCCATTTTCACGGACTCTCTTTCGATTCTTTCAAAGGCTGCAGTTACTATCTCCGGTGACCGACCTATGATATCGATATCGTCGGCATAGGCTAGTAGCATGTGCTATCTTGTGATTAGTGTGCCATATCTATTCACATCTGCATCTCGTATAATCTTCTCCAGCAGGGTATTAAAGAGATCACACGATAGGCTGTCTCCTTGTCTGAAAATTCGTCATCCTGCAGAGTCTTATTAATTTTGCAGGGATACCAAACTCAGACATGGCTTGAAATACCTTTGAACGTAAAGGAGTATCGAAGGCGGCTTTGTAGTCAACAAAGAGGTGGTAGGTGTTGATTTGTCCTTCTCGGGTCTTTTCCAGGATTTGGCGCAGTGTGAATATCTGGTCTAGGGTGAATTTACCAAGTCTAAAGCTGCATTGATAGGACCCAATTATCTCATTGTCTTTAGGTTTTAATCTTTCACACATTATTCCTCTGTAGTTGGCACATTCCGTCTTGTATCCTTTCTTGTGTAAGGGATATATTATGCTGAGGTTCCAATCATCGGGTATGCGTTCTTCTAACCAGATTGCACAGATAAGCTGATGCATACGCCTTATCAGCGTGTCGCCTCCGGTCTTAAATAGTTCAGCGGGTAACCCGTCGGCTCCTGCTGCCTTGTTGTTTTTTAGTCTGGAGGAGTCTAGGAGGTAAACATTCTATACCATCATCAGGGATTGGTTATGCGGTATCCTCTTCGCCGCCAACGTCGGACACAAGCAGTTGTATAAAATGTTCTTTCCATATCCTCTGCATGCTATCTGTGTAGGTTAGCTGATTTCCTTCTTTGTCTCTGCAGGAGGATATGCCTGCACCAAAGCCATCGGATTAATGTTTAATTCTTTGGTAGAATTTCCGGACTTCATTTTGATTGCTGTACATCTCAATTCGCTCACACTCACGTCTTTCCATTTCCTTTTTTTTCTGAGGAATAGACGTTTCTCCTCTCTCCTTTTCTCCCGATACTTCTCCTTCATCTGGCGTTGCTACTGATTGTAGGGTTGCCCTATACGCCACATTCTTGACTTCAGTAGAGGGGATGCTTCCGGCACCCAAGTACGAATTTCGTGGCATTTTCCATGATTTGGGCAATAATTTGCCACTGCGCCATTATATCATCGGAACAAGAAGTGCTTTCTTCAAGCAGTTGGGTTAGTCAAGTGGAAAGCTGTCATCCGTTGTGTTTCCAGCTTTCCAATGTCCAGCTTCCGTGCAGTGTCAGATCGTACTTTCCTCCCCATGTTCAAACGGGTGCGAACCTTTGCTGCAACAAGGTAATGATCCGAATCTATATTCGCTCCACAGATCGATAGTACATCTAACACGCTGGATGAATGCCTTCTATCTATCACAATTTGATCAATTTGGTTCCTCGTGTTTTGATCGGGTGAGTGCCATGTAGTTTTGTGAATATTTTTATGCTGAAATTTGGTGCTACTAACTACCATGTTTTTTTGCTGTTCCGAAATCCATCATTCTCAACCCAGGCTGTATATGGGACTATATTTAGAGATAGTTGCTATGGATTATTGACATTTGTCTTAAATCTTTGGATGTCAAAGTGGGTAGGAAAAATATTATCCGGAAGTCGATTCCACATACAAACGGTTCGGGCGAAATAAGAATTCTCTCTATAATGCATTGTGAGGTCCGCTGCCCAATCAATTACAAACGGGTGTGAGTTCCTGGAATGTCTAGTATCCCTGACATACATCCTTACTTCAGGAATAAGAAGACTAATATCAGACGAACACACACCATGAAAGTAACGATAGAACATCGCCAAACAACCCACATTCCAATGATGATGAAGGGAGGCAACAGAGTTGGACATCCCACTGTCCCCAATTAATCCCATCGATTTCCTCTGTACACGGTCCAGTAGCTTTAGGGATGATTTTGAAGCTTCAGCCCATAAATGTGAGTTGTATTCCATTTTCGGTCTTATGAAAGTGGTGTAGATGTTAAGAAGATCAGATGGAGTGAAGTAAATCTTACACGGTTTAAGGAAGCCTAAACACTTGAATGCTTCTTTCGACACTTCAAATACATGTTTAGCCCAAAGGACATCACTTTGTATTTTAATGCCCAGAACATCAAGAGCTTCTGATTGCTCAACATCTTCGGCGTTGATAGACAAAGATGATCGTTATGGGCCATCGAATCGTTTGTGTGACAACAAGCAGCACTGAGTCTTCCATGCATTAAAATCTACTCGACTCATTCGACACCACTCAGAAATGGCCAGCAAATCCCGACAGAGTGTATCGTCCATAACCCGCCTTTTGTCCGCAATCTCTCGAAGACTTGGCCTATGGTCGAATGAGTACGAATGACAGCGATTACTGTCATCCGCAAATGAGTAGATCGGGTTCGATGTTTGACACAGCAGATAGTTGATGAAAATAAGAAAAAGTGAAGTAGAAAGAACAGAGCCCTGGGGTACACCTGCAGTCAATTTGTGCTCATTGGATGAGAACCCATCTATAACGACTCGAATAGTGCGATCTCTGAGAAAGCTCGAAATAAATCGAACGAATCCATTATCGACACCGACACAAGCTTTGATAGTAGTGTTCCGTGCCCGACCCTATCAAATGGCTTGGAGATACCCAGAGCCACAACCTTGCTCTCACCGAAATGGTGGATTGAGCGACTCCAACGTTCCGACAGAAGTGCCATGCGGTCGCCCGAGCGATTTCTGCGGAACTCCTACTGTTGGTCGCTAAGAAGGCCATTAGACTCAAAATACCTCACAAGATGGTGATTAACCATGCTCCCCATGACCTTGGAGAGAGCGGAGCATATCGCAATAAGCCGATAATTCGCAGGGTTGTTTGCCTCACCCTTCTTGGGTATTGGCTGAACGTTTGTGGTAGGGCTACCAACCTACAAGGAGAATAAAAACCTACCATTATTTTAAGGATCCTCTTAAAAACGGCAACACTGATCACAACATAACTGTTTTATTCCCCGGTTTTATGATGAGGTGACAGATTCGTTGCCTAGTGGGTATCGACGTTATGTAATCTATAGCTGCTGGCTTAGATAAGAAAGTAGTGGCAGTCCCTTACAAAATCATTTAGGCAATTTTGAGTCAATTGTGATATCTCGCAAGCAATTGACGAAAGCCCATGGTTACAATCAACCCCACAATCCTCTTACTATTGGTTGCCCAAAAAGTAATTGCGGATTGCATTTTTAATAAAACTTAGAATGAACTTTAATCAAATATACTTTTTTTCTAAAGCAAGCTAAAAGAAACAGCTGATAACTGACAGAAGAAAGAATGCAATTACAGAGTCACAAGCTGTGAAAAAATTTGTCAACGCCGACTATATGAAAAATCCGCAATTACTTTTTGGGCAACCCTATAACAATCCGAGCTCGCTAGAAAGGCAACTTCCAGGCCGATTCCGCTGCTGCTAACTTCCATATTTTCTTCCTAATCGAAGCCCATTATGCCAATCAAGCTGAAATTGCCTCCGTAACCAAGAACCAGCTTCTCTATGCCCCACTATAATCTTCAATTCTTCACAATTAAACCATGTTCCTCATAGGAAAACTGCCATTGATGTAACCGATGTATTTCCCATGTTTCGTAAAAACAAGTAAAAAGGCGTTAAGTTCGGCCAGGCCGAACTTTGGATACCCACCACCTCGGGTATATATGTAAACCATCTTTCATCAAAATTCGGTGAAAATTTCATACCTTATGTCCCATATCAGTTATATCAAAATAAGTTCCGATTTGGACCATATACTAATAAGTACACTAGCTATATCTAAAAATAAACCGATCTGAACTATATACGACACAGATGTCGAAAAGCCTAACATAAGTTACTGTGTCAAATTTCAGTGAAATCGGATTATAAATGCGCCTTTAATGGGGCCAAGACTTTAAATCGAGATATCGGTCTACATGGCAGCTATATCCAAATCTGGACCGATTTGGGCCAAGTTGCATAAAAATGTCGAAGAGCCTTACACAAAGCAATGTCCCAAATTTCGGCTAAATCGGACAGAAAAAGGCCTCTTTTATGGTCCCAAAACCTTAAATCGAGAGATTATGGGTCCAAAACCATAAATCAAGAAATTGGTCTATATGGCAGCTATATCCAAATCTAAACCGATCTGGACCAAATTGAAGAAAGATGTCGAAGGGCCTAACACAACTCACTGTCCCAAATTTCAGCAAAATCGGATAATAAATGTGGCTTTTATGGGCCTAAGACCCTAAATCGGAGGATCGGTCTACATGTCAACTATACACAAATCTGAACCGATCTGGGCCAAACTGATGGAGGATTTTGAAGGGCCTAACACAACTCATTGTCCCAAATTTCAGCAAAATTGAATAATAAATGTGGCTTTTATGGGCCTAAGACCCTAAATCGGAAGATCGGTCTATATGGCAGCTATATCTAAATCTGAACCGATCTGGGCAAAACTGACGAATAATGTCGAAGGGCCTAACACAACTCACTGTCCAAAATTTCAGCAAAATCGGATAATAAATGTGGCATTTATTGGCCTAAGACCCTAAATCGGCGGATCGGTCTATATGGGGGCTATAACAAGATATAGTCCGATATAGCCCATCTTCGAACTTAACCTGCTTATGGACAAAAAAAGAATCTGTGCAAAATTTCAGCTCAATATCTCTATTTTTGAAGACTGTAGCGTGATTTCAACAGACAGACGGACAGACGGACGGACATGTCTAGATCGTCTTAGATTTTTACGCTGATCAAGAATATATATACTTTATAGGGTCGGAAATGGATATTTCGATGTGTTGCAAACGGAATGACAAAATGAATATACCCCCATCCTTCGGTGGTGGGTATAAAAATCCTTTGGAATCCATTTACTTGGAATAGCCATTATTCATAGTAATACCCCTTGCCAATGGCTGTAAAAGAACATTTAAAACTTAAAGGATATTCTATTTAGGCACTCACACATCAACATCACGTACACATAAAAAACACATGTGCTTTGTGTCAAATCAAAATTAAATGCATATTTTAAAACAAATACAATTACACACATGTGACAATATCCTTGGAGAGTAAGTTTTATGCTAGAACAAACAAACACACACACCCAGATACTGGCTCACTCAAAACCAAGCACGCACTATGCCATAATGACTTTAAGTTGTCAACATTCCTGATCTTCATAATAACAATTACCAAAAATTTACATTTCCAAGGTATGTCTATGGAATGTTTTTTGTTTGGCATAACGTTTTTTTTTTTGTCTCTCTCATCAACACAAAACCACCCAGTTGAGTGGTAAGGATAATGATATTCACTTTTGTATGGTACAGACGAGAAATGCATGGCATTTATGATATCCATTGTCATTGGCAAATATTTGCATATCATCAGTTAAAAACTTCTGAATGGAGAGTAAAGAAAGGAAATTACTGCAAACAATTCAAAAATGTGAAAATATGTTAACTGTTATAATTAAGCTATGATGCAGTGGTCTACAGTGTGTGGCAATTGTTGTAAGGACGTTGTGTATATTGAATGGGAAGAAAATTATTAAAGTTAAATGTCGTAGAAAAAGATATGTGAACCTTAAAATCAGGCTGCGGAGTAGAGCATTTTGTTCTCGATTCTGGGAAGATTGCTCGATTCCGACTCTGGAGTCGCCTCCGAACACTTAGATTTTACAAAGAAAATTTTTTTTTTTATTTTTTAAATTTAGAAAAAAAGGAAGTAAAAGCGTTCTATGTTCGGCCGAGCCGAATTGTGGAAACCTACCACCATAGATTCTGCTAAAATATGGGAGCAATATCAGGTTATCGACCGATTCAGACCATATTTGGCACAGCTTTTGGAAGTTATTAGTTAGGAAGTTAACCTTTGGGTTGCCCAAAAAGTAATTGCGGATTTTTCATGTAGTCGGCGTTGACAAATTTTTTCACAGCTTGTGACTCTGTAATTGCATTCTTTCTTCTGTCAGTTATCAGCTGTTACTTTTAGCTTGCTTTAGAAAAAAAGTGTAAAAAAAGTATATTTGATTAAAGTTCATTCTAAGTTTTATTAAAAATGCATTTACTTTCTGTTAAAAAAATCCGCAATTACTTTTTGGGCAACCCAATATATGTGAAAAATTTCATCCAAATCAGTAGAAAATTGAGGCTTCCAGGGGCTGAAGAAGTCAAATCGGGAGATTGGTTTATATGAGAGCTCTCTCAGGTTATAAACCGATTTGGGCAGTACTAAACACAGTTATTGAAAGTCATAACAAAACTCTGTATGCAAAATTTCAGCCAAATTGGACAAAAATTGCCGTTTCCAGGGGCTCAGGAAGTCAAATCGGAAGATCGGTTTATATGGGAGCTTTATTAGGTTATAGACCGATTCAGACATAACAATATGTGCAAAATGTCAGCCAAATCGGTAGAAAACTGAGGCTTCTAGGGGCTCAAGATGTCAAATCGGGAGATCGGTTTATATGGGAGATATATCATGTTATAGACCGATCTGGACTGTACTTGGCACAGTTGTTAAAAGTCATAACAGATCACTACGCGCAAAATTTCACCCAAATCGAACAAAAATTGCGGCTTCCAGGGGGCTCAGGAAGTCAGACCAGGAAATCGGTTTATGTGGGAGCTACATCAGGTTATAGACCGATTTGAACTTCCAGTTATTGGAAGTCATAGCATAACACTATGTGCGAAATTTCAGCCAAATCGAATAAAAATTGTTCCCTACAGGAGCTTAAGAAATCAAATCAGGAGATCGGTTTCTATGGGAGCTATATCCAAAACTGAACCGATATGGCCCATTTAATATTAAGTATCTGTTTAAAATTTCAAGCGACTGACTTAATGCGTTCGATCGTTATCATGATTTCGACAGGCGGACGGACGGATATAACTAGTTTGTACAAAAAAATATTGGTTCTAAGTAGCAATATCGAAATAAAGAACGATCTGATCCATATACGATAAAGATATCGAAAAGCCTAACATAAGTCACTGTTTCGAATTTGAGTGAAATCAGACTATTAATGCGCCTTTTATGGGGCCAAGACTTTAAATCGAGATATCGGTCTATATGGCAGCTATATCCAAATATGGACCAATTTGAGCCAAGTTCCAGAAAAATGTCGAAGAGCCTAATACAACTCACTGTCCCAAATTTCGGCGAAATCGGACAATTAATGCGCCACTTTTGGCCCCAAAACTTTAAATCGAGAGATCGGTCTATTTGGCTGCTATATTCAAATCTAGACCGATCTGGGCCAAATTGAAGAATGATGTCGATGGGCCTAACATAACTCACTGTCTCAAATTTCAGCAAAATCGGACAATAAATATGGCTTTTGTGGGCCTAAGACCCTTAATCGGAGGATCGGTCTACATGGCAGCTCTATCCAAATCTGGACCGATCTGGGCCAAATTGACGAAGGATGTTGAAGGGTCTAACACAACTCACTGTCCGAAATTTCAGCGAAATCGGATAATAAATGTGACTATTATGGGCCTAAGATCCTAAATCGGAGGATCGGTCTATATAGAGGCTATATCAAGAAATAGGCCGATATAGCCCATCTTCGTACTTAACGTGCTTATGGACAAAAAAAAGAATCTGTGCAAAGTTTCAGGTCAATATCTCTATTTTTAAAGGCTGTAGAGTGATTTCAACAGACAGACGTACAGACGGACGAACATGTCTAGATCGTCTTAGATTTTTACGCTCATCAAGAATATAAATACTTTATAGAGTCGGAAATGGATATTTCGATGTGTTCCAAACGGAATGACAAAATGAATATACCCTCATCCTTCGGTGGTGGATCAAAAAATTCCGATATTGAATTTAACTTTGTCGGGTAAGGTTATTCTAGTAAAAACAAATTCTGGCAGAATTTAATGTTGGTCTTCAACAAAATTTCAACAAATAAAAATTAAAAGTGAAAATCCCCAAATCAATGGAGAAATTGTATACCTAAAGCGGACATCTTTTGATCTCGATATCACCTCAGCTTAACCATTTCAGATTTCAAAGGGTTATTTATCTCTGTCCGTTCCAAATGGCATATTTTGTACTATTTTTTTTTTATACCCTACACCACTACTGTAGTACAGGGTATTATAACTTAGTGAATTAGTTTATAACACCCAAAAGGAAGAGAGATAGACCCATTGATAAATATACCGATCGATTCAGAATCACTTTCTGATTCGATTTGGCTATGTCCGTCTGTCTGTCTGCCCGTCCGTCTGTCTGTCCGTCTGTCCATGTTAATTTATGTACAAACTACAGGTCGCAATTTTCATCCGATCGTCTTTAAATTTGGTACAGGCATGTTTTTCGGCCTAGCGGCGAAGCGTATTGAAATTGGAAAAAATCGGATCAGATTTCGATATAGCTCCCACATATATGTTCGTCCGATTTTCAGTAATAATCCAATAAAAAAGTCATTTGTTAACCGATTCTCTAGAAATTTAGCAGGAAGGAGTTTCTTATGAGTTTCAATTATATTGGCAATTTTCATAGAAATCGGATCAGATTTGGATATAGCTCCCATATATATGTTCGGCCGATTTCCCGTAATACAGCAATAAAATGGTCATTTGATAACCGATTCTCTTGAAAATTTTTACATATGGTTTTCTTATGGCTCTCAATAATACTGATGAATTTCATAGAAATCGGTTCAGATTTGAATATAGCTCCCATATATATGGTCGACCGATTTGCAGTAATACAGGAATAAAATGGTCATTTGTTAACTGAATCTCTCGCAATTTGATAGGAAGGATTTTTTTATGACTCTCGATATTAAAAGTGAATATTATAGAAATCGGTTCAGATTTGGGTATAGCTCCCATATATATGTTCGTCCGATTTTCAGTAATAATCCATTAAAGAGGTCAGTTGTAAACCGATTCTCTAGAAGTTTAGCAGGAAGGATTTTCTTATGAGTTTCAATATTACTGATGAATTTCATAGAAATCGGTTCAGATTTGGATATAGCTCCCATATATATGTTTGTCCGATTTGCATTACTACAAGAATAAAATGGTCATTTGTTAACTAAATCTCTCGTAATTTGACAGGAAGGATTTTCTTATGACTCTCGATATTGCTGGTGAATTTCATAGAAATCTGTTCAGATTTAGGTATACCTCATATATATAAAGGGTGATTTTTTTGAGGTTAGGATTTTCATGCATTAGTATTTGACAGATCACGTGGGATTTCAGACATGGTGTCAAAGAGAAAGATGCTCAGTATGCTTTGACATTTCATCATGAATAGACTTACTAACGAGCAACGCTTGCAAATCATTGAATTTTGTTACCAAAATCAGTGTTCGGTTCGAAATGTGTTCATTCACCGTAACGTTGCGTCCAACAGCATCTTTGAAAAAATACGGTCCAATGATTCCACCAGCGTACAAACCACACCAAACAGTGCATTTTTCGGGATGCATGGACAGTTCTTGAACGGCTTCTGGTTGCTCTTCACTCCAAATGCGGCAATTTTGCTTATTTACGTAGCCATTCAACCAGAAATGAGCCTCATCGCTGAACGGTGAATGAACACATTTTGAACCGAACACTGATTTTGGTAATAAAATTCAATGATTTGCAAGCGTTGCTCGTTAGTAAGTCTATTCATGATGAAATGTCAAAGCATACTAAGCATCTTTCTCTTTGACACCATGTCTGAAATCCCACGTGATCTGTCAAATACTAATGCATGAAAATCCTAACCTCAAAAAAATCACCCTTTATATATCACCCGATTGTCACTCCTAGACCCACTGCAAGCCTTTTTTTGTCAATCTTCCCAAAATTTTGTACAACGCTTTACTCGACGAATTCCACAATAACCATAAAGTTTGGTCGAAATCGATTCAGATTTAGATATAGCACCCATGTATTTGTTCGTCAGATTTTGGATAATTTGTTGTCATTTGTCAACCGTTATTATTACATTTTAAACATATTTGCTTTGCTCGAAATTTGATACAGGAATTTTAATAATCTATCTGGATACATTCGCCGAGGTCCATCAAAATTGGTTCAGAATTGGACCTTTTGTGTTTATAGGATAGGTGTAGGGTATTATAAAGTCGGCACCGCCCGACTTTTGCCTTTCCTTACTGGTTTTATTCTATTCCACGTACTTTTCATCTGCTCTCACTCCCATATCGTCTACTAACGTTTCAGTTTGGACATAGGACTTTGTGAAAAACTTTTTTCATTTTGGCATCGTCTTTAACGCTTTCGATCTGTTCGCAGATAATCTTGTTTTTTCCTTGAGCCGTTTATTTAGACATCCCAATAATATGTCGGATTTTTACGGCGCGCTTTGTGGACTTCTTTCCCAATGCGGCGATACTCGCCGGTCATCCAGAGTCTTTCTTGATCTGATTCCTTTTCCAGAATATGACAACTATATTCGAAAGACTAGTCCTAATCCTGTTGACATTGTGGTCAATGTCTTCTAAGCTTGGACAATTCCAGGTATCTTGGAAAAGTGTTCCTCTGAGTAGTCTTCCGTTGGTTTTCACCTTATAACGAAAGCTATCTGATTCGGCTCTAGCCATTTTTTTGTCGTCACACGTATTTTTAGCCTTCTTTTTTTTATTTAATCACTATATTCAGTACCAGTCATTTACCATAACGGTATACCAGACGATATCTAAGTGATATCGTATGTTCTTTTTCTTAATCCCTCAGACTGTTACCGAAAAAATATTTGCTCACATATCTGATTATATGAACAAACACAGGTGTTATTTATTCGATAATGTTTGTCTATCATCAACAGGAATTTCATAAAGATTCATCAAATTACAATTACCCATATCTCCATCTCACAGACCTTATAATACACACACCACACACACACACACACACACACAAATACGCAAACAATTGTTGTGCCAAACAAAGATGCTGCAAATGTATTTGGCATTTTGTTTATCCAATGCATATTTCACAACTTACATTTACAAGTATGCATAGTGTACATTGTATACACAGCAATGCACAAGTGGACACATATAACATTTGTATAATAATGAAATACTTAAAAATTTTGTTCGCCAAAACTTTTGATAATTTCGAAGGAAATTACAATAACTACAGTTACATATTTTAACATATTTTGAAGGGAATATTAAAATAATGACAACTCGGGTAAAATATGTAAATATCTTAAAATCATATATTAAGGGGGTTTCAGTAGCTTTTGAGGAAAGATGAAAGACACTAATACATATAAACCATTATGAGGAGCAAGTGGTAAAATAGACTAATCGGACGAAAATTCAGGCTTTTAGGGGCTCAATAAGTCAAATTAGGTTTCGGTTTTTATGGAGGGCTTTATTTATTTATGGATCTACGAAAACCAGATTAATCACGTTGCGATAGATGTAAATTATTCATATTCGCGTGAAGGTTCGCATCCACCTAATTGTAGCGAAAACTTACGATCTAACCCTGCATGGAAGCTGGTTGTCGGAGAGCTGCAAATGTTGCAGATGGCAGCGATTTGGGGACTTATTATATAGATTTGTGCATTTGTTTGCAACGCTAAGAAGGGGAAGCGCTAGACCCATTGATAAGTAAACCGATCGACTCAGAATCACTTTCTGATTCGATTTAGCCATGTCCGTCTGTCCGTCTGTGAGTCCATGTATTTTTGTAATCAAAGTGCTGGTCGTATTTGTTGTCCGATTCTCACAAAATTTTGTACATGTAACTTTTTTGGCACAAGGACAAACGCTATTGATTTTGAAAAAAATCGGTTCAGATTTAGATATAGCTCCCATATATATCTTTCATCCGATATGGCTTTTTAAGGCTGTAGAAGCCACAATTTTCGTCCGATCTCCACAAAAATTGGCACTGGGTACTTTATTTGAGGTCTACATATGTGTGCAAAATTTCATGAAAATCGGTCTATATTTAGATATAGCTCCAATATATATCTTTCATCCGATATGGCCGTTTAAGGCTGTAGAAGCCACAATTTTCCACCGATCTCCACAAAATTTGGTATTGGGTATTTTATTTGAGGTCTACGTATGTGTGCAAAATTTCATAAAAATCGGTTCAGATTTAGATATAGCTCCCATATATATCTTTCATCCCATATGGACTTTTATAGCTCTAGAAGCCACAGTTTCAGTCCAATCTTTAAAATATTTTGCACGAGGTGTTTTTTTTTACGTCCTAATAGGTGTGGAAAATGTCATGAAAAACAGTCTATATTTAGATATAGCTCCAATATATATCTTTCATCCGATATGGCCGTTTAAGGCTGTAGAAGCCACAATTTTCGTCCGATCTCCACAAAATTTGGCACTGGGTACTTTATTTAAGGTCTACGTATGTGTGCAAAATTTCATAAAAATCGGTTCAGATTTAGATATAGCTCCCATACATATCTTTCATCCGACATGGACTTTAATGGCTCTAGAAGCCACAGTTTTACTCCAATCTTGAAAATATTTTGCACGAGGTGTTTTATTTGACATCCTAATATGTGTGGAAAATTTCATGAAAATCGGTCTATATTTAGATATAGCTCCAATATATATCTTTCATCCGATATGGCCGTTTAAGGCTGTAGAAGCCACAATTTTCTACCGATCTTTACAAAATTTGGCATGTGGTATTTTATTTAAGGTCTACATATGTGAGCAAAATTTCATAATCATCGGTTCAGATTTAGATATAGCTTCCATATATATGTATCGCCCGATTTGCTCTTAAATGGCCGTAGTAGCTACAATTTTCTAGCGATCTGCACAAAATTTAGCACGAAATGTTTTGTTACTGCACTTAATATATCTAGAAAATTTCATAAAAATCGGTTCAGATTTGGATATAGCTCCCATATATATCTATCTTCCGATTTGAACTATTAAAGCTGTAGAAGCCACAATTTTAGTGCGATATTTACCAAATTTGGCGTGGAGTCGTTTTTGTAAAGTCCCAATGTATGTGCAATATTTCATAAAAATCGGTTCAGATTTAGATATAGCTCCCATATACATCTATCTTCCGATTTGAACCATTAAAGCTGTAGAAGCCACAATTTTTGTCCGATCTTTACCAAATTTGGCGTGGAATCGTTTTTGTAAAGTCTCAATGCATGTGCAATATTTCATAAATATCGGTTCAGATTTAGATATAGCTCCCATATATATCTCTCCTATGATTTGGCTTTTTAAAGCTGTAAAAGCCACAATTTTGGTCCGATCTTTACAAAATTTTGAATGAGGTGCTTTATTTGACGTCTTCATATGTGTGCAAAATTTCATAAAAATTGGTTCAGATTTAGATATAGCTACCATATATATCGTTCATACGATATGACCTTTTAAGCCTCTAGAATCCAGAATTTTCGCCCGATTTTACATGAGACGTTTAAATTGAAGTTCCAATACGTGCGCAAAATTTCATTAAAAGCAGTCCTAATTTAGATATGGCTCCAATGTGTATATTTCATCCGATATGGACTTTTATGGCAGTAAAAACCACCATCAATATAACTCCCATATAATCTTTTATCCGATATGGCCTTTTAAAGATGTGAAAATCCAAATCTTTTGTCCTATGCTAGGAAAATCTTAGAAGATCCCAAATTGCTATTTCAATTGGTATCCAAATTAAAGTCCGACTAGATTTCGAGATAAGTTCTACATATAAAAGGTACTGCATGCACTAGGTGGTATAGGGTACTATATAGTCGGCACAGCCCGACTTTTGCCTTTCCTTACGGGTTTCAATTTAAGTTTGGGGTATTTTTATACCCACCACCATTATATGGGGTTATACTAATCTAGTCATTCCGTTTGTAACACCTCGATATACTGATCCATGGCCCCATAAAGTATGGATATTCTTGATCGTCTCGAAATTCTGATTCGAACTAGCC
>NC_081554.1:23242567-23360067 GCF_963082655.1 Stomoxys calcitrans
TTAGCATAGTAGATGTGCTCAATGAAGGTAAAATAATGCGCATCTTATGTTGGTTAAAACCAAAATTGACCTTTGTTTTGCCCATATTTTGAACAATATTGCAAGATTTTTCCATAATTTATTTGCTTGTTCCTGAATTATAAAAAAAAAAACAGTATGGAAAGTTAAAAGTCGGGCGGTGCCGCTGTATAATACCCTACACCTACCCAATTCTGAACCAATTTTGATGGACTTCTGCAGTTTAATTGGAGATGGGTTATTAAGCAACACGTTTAAAGCAAAGCAAATATGTTCAAACTGTAATAACTACGGTTTACAAATGACAACGTATTTCTAAATCTGAACCGATTTCCATGAATTTCACCAATAATAACGAGAGTCAAGAGAGAATCCATAATGACAAATTTCGGAACAATTTTATTGCATTATTACTGCAAATCGGACGAACATATATGTGGGAGCTATATCCAGATCTGAACCGATTTTTTCCAATTTCAAAAGGCTTTGCCTCTAGGCCAAAAAAGATGGCCATACCAAATTTTAAGACTATCGGATGAAAATTGTATAAAAATTAGTTTGTATAAAAATTAATATGGACAGGCGGAAAAACAGACGGACATAGCTAAATCGAATCAAAAAGTAATTCTGAGTCGTAAGTAAAAAAGGTGTTTCAGTTTACATAGAGGATATATCCAAATCTACATCGATATGGCCCATTCGCAAACACTTTGTCCGACAATTGGATACCAGATACGTTTTCTAATCCTAAATACCTTTCATTTGAGTCCTGTATTGTCGTAATTGATCTAAATATATATTTGGTAGATTTTAGGGTGGGGCAGCCCCCCTAGGTACCCCATCCGAAATTTGGATACCAAATTTTTATTTTTTGGGTACTATATGAGTGCACACAAAATTTCGCTTAATTCGCACCACCCATCTCCGAAATCTTGCGTTTCTGAAAATTAGGGTAAGGGGGAGGGTCTGCCCCCCCTTCAGATATTATGCACTATCTGTGAGTCTATAAAGAACAAACAAACAAACAAACCCAATTTGATTTTTATACCCTCCACCATAGGATGGGGGTATACTTATTACGTCATTCTGTTTGTAACTACTCGAAATATTCGTCTGAGACCCCATAAAGCATATATATTCTTGATCGTCGCGACATTTTATGTCGATCTAGCCATGTCCGTCCGTCCGTCTGTTCGTCCATCTGTCTGTCAAAAGCACGCTATCTTCCGAAGGAGTAAAGCTAGCCGCTTGAAATTTTGCACAAATACTTCTTATTAGTGTAGGTCGGTTGGTATTGTAAATGGGCCATATCGATCCACGTTTTGATATAGCTGCCATATAAACCGATATTGGGTCTTGACTTCTTGAGCCTCTAGAGGGCGCAATTCTTATCCGATTTGAAAGAATTTATGTACGAAGTATTTTGTTATGATATCCAACAACTGTGCTAAGTATGTTTCAAATCGGTTCATTATCTGATATAGCTGTCATATAAACCGATCTTGGGTCTTGAATTCTTGAGCTTCTAGAGTGCGCAATTCTTATCCGATTTGGGTGAAATTTTGCACGACGTTTTTTGTTATGATATCCAGCAACAGTGCCAAGTATGGCTCAAATCGGTTCATAACCTGATATAGCTGCCATATAAACCGATTTTGGGTCTTGACTTTTTGAGCCTGTAGAGGTCGCAATTCTTATCCGATTGGAATGCAATTTTGCACAACGTGTTTTGTTATGATATCCAACAACTATGCCAAGTTTGGTTCAAATCGTTACATAAGCTGATATAGCCGTCATATAAACCGATCTTGGGTCTTGACTTCTTGAGCCTCTAGAGTGCGCAATTCTTATCCGATTTAAATGAATTTTTGCACGAAGTATTTCGTTTTGATATCCAACAATTGTGCTAAGTATGGTTCAAATCGGCCCCTGACTTGTTATAGCTGTCATATAAACCGATCTTGGGTCTTGACTTCTTGAGCCTCTAGAGGGCGCAATTCTTATCCGATTTGAAAGAATTTTTGTACGAAGTATTTTGTTATGATATCCAGCAACTGTGCCAAGTATGCTTGAAATCGGTTCATAATCTGATATAGCTGTCATATAAACAGATCTGGGATCTTGACTTCTTGACTTCTTGAGCCTCTAGAGGTCGCAATTATTATCCGATTTGCCTGAAATTTTGTACGACGGATCCTCGCATGACCATCAACATACGTGTTTATTATGATCTGAATCGGTCTATAGCCCGATACAGCTCCCATATTAATCGATATCTCTATTTTATTTCTTGAGCCCCCGAAGGGTGCAATTCTTATTCGAATTGGCTGACATTTTACACAGGTCTCCAACCACCATATCTTGATATCGCCCTATATCCTTTTTTGCCAAAGAAGGGATGCCGGGAAACGAACTCGAAAAATGCGATCCATGGTGGAGGGTATATAAGATTCGTCCCGGCCGAACTTAGCACAGTTTTACTTGTTTCTTTCTTGAGGCCTTGGAAGGCACAAAATGTCAAAATGGTGGCCAAATAAATTGTCAAAGTGGTGGGCATATACATTTTCGCCCATTTGTATTAAATGACTGTTATATCTGCATTTCATAATTTTCAGCTGATTTTATATGTTTTTAAGAGAAAATAGCTTAATGAAGGCATAGTATTTTTTTTTAGTAAATATTCAAGAGTGACTTTGTATTTCGATAACATTAAATTATAATTCAATCATAAGAAATCCCAAAAATATACCAATTGTTTCAAGGAAATGTATATTAAGCGCTAAACGAACAGAAAAGAACAACTTTGCTTGAAAATGTACAGAATAATAAAAATTTTCTATAATTAAATGGGTAAAACTCTAGACAAGTTAACGAACAGGCAACAAAGTGAAAGAGAAAAATATACAAATTCCATGAAATTGTTTAACAAACTCGGACTTGTTGGGCATTCTTCACAAAACTGAATTCTGCTTACCTAAGAAAAATGTCTCAAGTTTGGCCTTGGTAACAAATGCCGAATTTAATGATTAGAGTAATTTATGAAAACAGCCAGCGAGAGATGCCGCATAAAAATAAACAAAATTTATTTTGATTTATACATTACAGCTCAACAGGCAATGCTTTAGGAGAACAAATTTTCTACGAAAATTAATTTTAAGTTAAATTTATTTGAAGGTATGTTGTTGTGAAACTTAATAATCCTACTTCCAAACAGACCAAAAGCTAGATAAATCGGTTGGTGAAAACATAAGTCTTCCATTGAAGCCATTGCCATTTTAAGTAGCCATTCAAAATGAATATAATTTGATTAAATACAGAAATATCCTCTTCAAGAGAATGCTAAGGTTGTCATGATTTCTGCAGAAAACAACCAAAAAAAAGCTCTATTGATAAAATTAGTAAAAGAGCTTAGACGACAAAATAATCTTGTAAAGGTCAGAACATGCTGAGTATGTAAGTAGAGAAAAATTGGAAGGATGATGGTATATTTTGTTGTCATTCCGTTGACAATACATCGAAATATCCATTTCCGCTGTAACAAAGTATATATATATTTTTGATGGTTGTAAAACGATCTAGCCAGCTGTCCGCCTAAGTGTTGGAATCACGCAAAATGCAAATTTTGCCCATGAACATTCCACGAAGAAACAGGGGCAAACTTCTCACATATCAAGTTTAAGCTCAATGATAAGGGGCCTCCCTTTTATAGCCGAGTCCGAACGGCGTGCCGCAGTGCGACACCTCTTTGGAGAGAAGTTTTACATGGCATAGTACCTCATAAATGTTGCCAGCATTGGGAGGGGAAAACCACCACTGAAAATTTTTTCTGATGGTCTTGCCAGGATTCGAACCTAGGCGTACAGCGTCATAGGCGGACATGCTAACCTCTGCGCTACGGTGGCGTCGATCTGAACCATACATAGGTCTAATATATTTCAAATTTCAGCGAAATCGGGTAATAAATAAAACTTTTATGGGCTTCAGATCCTTTATCGGCAGATCGGTCTATATGGCAGCTACTTCTAAATATAGTCCGAGCTGGACCATATTTGGGTCAGATGTCGAGATTCCATAAACACTCTCTGTTTCAAATTTCAACGAAATCAAAAAAAAAAATCTAAGCATTTATAGGCATTAGATCCTTTATCGTCAGATCGGTCTATATAGTAATTATATCCAAATATGGTCCGATTTGGCCTGTTCAAGCTGGTTATTGCATCAAAAAGACGTATCTGTTCCAAATATCAGTTTAATAATTTAATTTTTGAAGGCTGTAGAGCGTTTACAACAGACGGATAGATGAACAGGCGGACAGACACACGGACATCACTAATTCATCTTAAAATTTTACGACCATCCGAAATATATATACTTTGTAGGGTCGGCAATTGATATTTTGATGTGTTGCAATCGGAATGACTAAATGAATATACCCCCTATCCTATGGTGGTGGATATAAAAAGACTAGAATATAGGCAAAGATCCCAATATAGGCAATGATCAGTGAGAGTAAACTCAATGCAGCCTGACGAACAGGGAGCTGACTCTGAGGCCATCAGCCACTCCCAAGTTTCCCATTTATTGGAGGACCAAGAATTAAGATCATCCAGATAAACCTTCACCGGAAACAGACGGGCATGGACAATACGAAAAAAGGTTTCTGGACTGAACCATATCAACTACCAATTATTATTCTCACGAACATAGAATGGGGGATATACTAGTCTAGTCATCCTACGGTGGTGGGTATAAAAACTAACGATACTATCGAATTGAGCGAATATCGATAGTTTGTCAGCTCAGGTAGCTCCCTGCATGTATTAATAGATTTTCACATCTAAATCCTTTGCAAGTGCAATCATCACCTGATCTTCTTAAAACCTAGCAATACGCTTTTTTCTACGATTATCACAAAAAGTGTTGATTTGGTCGAAATCCGTTCTGATATGGACTAAAATAAGCCGTCTCACACAAAATTTTGCACACAGGATTCCCTTATGACTCCTGCAATAGCTGTTGAGTTTTGTAGAAATCGGATTAGAATATATATATGATCCATCCGACTTTCACTTTTTGAGCCTTTTGTCAGCGAAGAAATACGCTGATTTTCTTTTATTTCTGCACAATGTTTTCTTTATGATTTTAAATATATGTGCCGATTTTAGTTAAAACAAGTAAAAGCATGCTAAGTTCGGGCTGGCCGAATCTTATATACCCTCCACCATGGATCGCATTTGTCGAGTTCTTCTCCCGGCATCTCTTCTTAGGCAAAAGCGGATATAAGAAAAGATTTTCTCAGCTATTAGAGCGATATCAAGATAGGGTCCGGTTTGGACCACAATTGAATTATATGTTGGAGACCTGTGTAAAATGTCAGCCAATTCGAATAAGAATTGCGCCCTCTAGAGGCTCTAGATGTAAAATAGAGAAATCGATTTATATGGGAGCTGTATCGGGCTATAGACCGATTCAGACCATAATAAACTCGTATGTTGATGGTCAAGAGAGGATCCGTTGTACAAAATTTCAGTCAAATCGGATAACAATTGCGACCTCTAGAGACTCAAGAAGTCAAGATCCCAGATCGGTTTATATGGCAGCTATATCAGGTTATGAACCAATTTAAACCTTATTTGACACAGTTATTGAAAGTAAAAATAAAATACGTCATGCTAAATTTCACCCAAATCGGATAGGAATTGCGCCCTCTAGAAGCTCAAGAAGTCAAGACCCAAGATCGGTTTATATGACAGCTATATCAGGTTATGGACCATACTTGGCACAGTTGTTGGATATCATAACGAAATACTTCGTGCAAAAATTCATTAAAATCGGATAAGAATTGTGCCCTCTAGAAGCTCAAGAAGTCAAGACCCAAGATCGGTTTATATGGCAGCTATATCAGGTTATGGACCGATTTGAACCATACTTGGCACAGTTGTTGGGTATCATAACAAAACACGTCGTGCGCAATTCCATTTCATTCGGATAAGAATTGCGCCCTCTAGAGGCTCAAGAAGTCAAGACCCAAGATCGGTTTATATGCCAGCTATATCAGGTTATGAACCGATTTCAACCATACGTGGCACAACCATACCCCTATGGTGGAGGGTATAACAAGAAGTCAAGACCCCAGACCGGTTTATATGGCAGCTATATCGAAACATGGACCGATTTGGCCTATTTACAATACCAACCGACCCACACTAATAAAAAGTATTTGTGCAAAATTTCAAGCTAGCTTTACTCCTTCCAAAGTTAGCGTGCTTTCGGCAGACAGACGGACGGACGGACGGACAGGCGGGGATACGGACGGACATGGCTAGATCGACTTAAAATGACATGACGATCAAGAATATATATACTTTTTGGGGTCTCAGAGGCATATTTCGAGGTGTTACAAACAGAATGACGAAATTAGTATACCCCCATCCTATGGTGGAGGGTATAAAAAAAGGGTCGGCTCCGCCAGACTTTAGCCCGTAGTTACATGTTTTAGTTTACCAATGTTTTAAATTGATCATATTAACTGCTCTAGTTCTGTTAGTAGTTCATTCCTATCGATTCAGTATAAATAATCACTCTTTTGAGATAGGCATTATGACAAGGTATTTATTTTGTAATTAACATGGTATGGTTTTGTAATTAAATTGAATAGTGCGTTGTGCGATTTCAAACGCTATGAGATTCTTTCAACTTTCCGTAATTTACAACACACATGCGAGTTACATTCACAGTATATGTTTTAAGGATAAGGGAAAATGTATAGAAACAGTCCCAAATTCCCAGCCACAAGAAAGTGTTGCTTCTGTCTCATTTATTAATATTCTTTTTTTTTTTCTTCTTCTTAAAAAACGCTTAACATGTGTTTCCGTTGCTATTTGCTGTTCTATGGCTTTGAAGGCAAAGGCAAGAGAATAGAGACTTGGTATAGTCACTGTGTTACACACTTAAAGCTATTTCCTTGTCAATTATTACTTAGGCAATAAAATTAAATAACTTTGTTGAACAAAAGTTTCAAGCTTGAAAAAGGTGTAGGCCTCTTATTGTATGGTTTGAGTATTCAATTAAGAAGAAAATAAAAATTTAAATGAGTGGTTTCGGCAGGCAACAGTGCTCTCTAACCGAATTTGGAAACAATAAAAAAAAAATTTATTCATCAACATTCTTTGTGAGGCAAAAATTGTATTTATCTTAAAGAAGAAAAGTTAAGTTGTGTTTGAAGGCGATTTAGTTGATAAATTTGATCGAAACTAGTATGTTCAGCTACCAGCTGCACGGCCATCATCCGGTTAGTCGTCTCAGTATACACAGAAATCAAAGTTGGCTGAAAAAGAACCAAAATTTCAATAAGAGGATGCTTAAAGGTGATTTTTATACCCACCACCGAAGGATGGGGGTATATTCATTTTGTCATTCCGTTTGCAACACATCGAAATATCCATTTCCGACCCTATAAAGTATATATATTCTTGATCAGCGTAAAAATCTAAGACGATCTAGACATGTCCGTCCGTCTGTCTGTTGAAATCACGCTACAGTCTTTAAAAATAGAGATATTGAGCTGAAATTTTGCACAGACTCTTTTTTTGTCCATAAGCAGGTTAAGTTCGAAGATGGGCTATATCGGACTATATCTTGATATAGACCCCATATCGACCGATCCGCCGATTTACAGTTTTAGGCCCATAAAAGCCACATTTATTGATCGATCTTGCTCAAATTTTGGACAGTGAGTTATGTTGAGCCCTTCAACATCCTTCGTCAATTTGGCCCAGATCGGTCCAGATTTGGATATAGCTGCCATATAGACCGATCCCCCGATTTATGGTCTTAGGTCCATAAAAGCCAAATTTATTGATCGATCTTGCTGAAATTTTGAACAGTGAGTTGTGTTGAGCCCTTCGACATCCTTCGTCAATTTGGCACCGATCGGTTCAGATTTGGATATAGCTGCCATATAGACCGATACTCCGATTTAGTGTCTTTGGCCCATAAAAGCCACATTTATTATCCGATTTCGCTGAAATTCAAGACAGTGAGTTTTGTTAAACCCTTCGACATTCCTCGTCAATTTGGCCCAGATCAGTCCAGATTTGGATATAGCTGCCATATAGACCGACCCTCAGATTTAGGGTCTTAGGCCCATTAAAGCCGCATTTATTATCTGATTTTGCTGCAATTTGGAACAGTGAGTTGCTTGTTTCTTTTATAAGGCCCATTTGGCCCAGATCGGTTCAGATCCTCCGATTTAGGGTCTTAGGCCCATAAAAGCAACATTTATTTTTCGATTTTGCTGAAATTTGGTACAATGAATCAAGATAAGCCCCTCGATATATTTCTGCAATATCGCAAAGATCGGTGAAGATTTGGATATAGCTGCCATATAGACCGATCTCTCGATTTAAGGTTTTGGGCCCATAAAAAGCACATTTATTGTCCGATTTCGTCGAAATTTAACGCCTTTTTATTTGTTTTGTTTTTTTTTTTTTTTTGACTAGAAAGTAATACCGGGAATAGAACTCGACAAATGCTATCCATGGTGGTTGGTATATAAGATTCGGCCTGGCCGAACTTTGCACGCTTTTACTTGTTAAATTATAGCAACTGTTTTCACTGTGTACGGACAGCATGGCCATTTTGTTTAAGAAAAGCGGAGATACTTCTCTCATATCAATGGGTTTGAAGTTTCGAGTTCCATGAAAAGGAGGACACCATAGCGCAGATGTTAGCATGTCCGCCTATGAAGCTCAAAGCCTGGGCACGAATTCTGGCGAGAACATTCGAAAAAAGGTTTTCGTCGGTAGTTATCTCCTCCTAATGCTGATATCATTCGTGAGCTACTTTGTCATGTAAAAACTTCTCCCAAAGAAGTGTCATATAGCGGCATGCTGTTCGGACATGGCTATAAAAACGACGCCCCTTATCATTGATCTTATTAATGTGATATGTGAGAAGTTTGCTGCTTTTCTTTAATGGAATTTTAATAAGCAAATTTGCATTTTAACAAGAGACCTGCGTTTTTAGTGCCGAGTCTGAACGGCTTTTAATAGAGCGACACCACAAAGTAGGGAATTTTTACCAACCTCCATACCTAACAAATGCCGCCTATATTAGGGAGGGTTTAATAACCGCAGGAAATTTCTAATGCTGTTTAAAGCTGTCAGGATTCAAACTCAAGCCTACAGCCTCGTAGGCAGACATCATAACATCTATGTCACAGAATAACCAAATTTTGAGATAACCAATATGAAAGCCTAACATTTAAAGTTTCCTGCCAAAAAAAATTCAAACTTATTTGTTTAAAAAAACAAACCCAACCATCTGTTGCAGTACTGTGCCTTATTGTCTCTTTGCGTGCCTTCACAAAAACTCTCCAACTCCTATTCTTTCCAAACACCCGCTAATGAAGACACATCTGTGTTGCTCTGCAAGCCAGCCAGTGAAATGCTATTCGCTGACTAACGCAGACAGGAACACCAAAATAATAACAACTCAACGTTTGTAAGACAACCGTTGTTGAGTGGTTGTAATTTTGTCTTTGGCACAAGACTCTCATACGCTATGGCATATGGCTATGGCATAGACTTTCGTATATGAACAGGAAACGGAAGTAACATTCAAATGTGTGCACACACTTGTGTCGCTCATACGCATTTGACTACAGCCCCATATGTGTACTGCTTTGTATTCAATAATTTGAAATGTGAAAACACGCACACATACTCGCACTTACATGCCTACTTAAAAACATTTGTCGAAAATCTAAATATTTAAATCTTAGTCATGCAAGTGCTGCCACATTTGTTTTATAATCGCAGGAAATGAGAATACAAAAATGAAGAATATTCCTATTTTAAATTCTGTCTGTTTTCTTGAAAATCGATTTCTTTTCTTTGTTAAAAAATCATCATAACAGGTCACTAAAGTATGAGTGTGGTTTTTATACCCTCCACCATAGGATGGGGGGTATACTAATTTCGTCATTCTGTTTGTAACTACTCGAAATATTCGTCTGAGACCCCATAACGTATATATATTCTTGATCGTCGTGACATTTTATGTCGATTTAGCCATGTCCGTCCGTCTGTCCGTCCGTCTGTCTGTCGAAAGCACGCTAACTTCCGAAGGAGTAAAGCTAGCCGCTTGAAATTTTGCACACATACTTCTTATTAGTGTAGGTCGGTTGGTGTTGTAAATGGGCCACATCGGCCCATGTTTTGATATGGCTGCCATATAAACCGATCTTGGGTCTTGACTTCTTGAGCGTCTAGGGTGCGCAATTCTTATCCGATTGGAATGAAATGTTGCACGACGTGTTTTGTTATGATATCCAACAACTGTGCTGATATAGCTGCCATATAATCCAATCTGGGACCTTGACTTCTTGAGCCTCTAGAGGGTGCAATAATTATCCGATTTGTCTAAAATTTTGTACGACGAATCCTCTCATGACCATCAACATACGTGTTAATTATGGTCTGAATCGGTCTATAGCCTGATACAGCTCCCATATAAGTCGATCTCTCTATTTTACTTCTTGAGCCCCCAAAGGGCGCAATTCTTAGTCGAATTGGCTGACATTTTACACAGGTCTCCAACATATAATTTAATTGTGGTTCAAACCGGACCATATATTGATATCGCTTTAATAGCAGAGCAAATCTTTTCTTAAATCCTTTATTGCCTAATAAGAGATGCCGGGAAAAGAACTCGACAAATGCGATCCATAGTGGAGGGTATATAAGGCTTGGCCCGGCCGAACTTGGCACGCTTTTACTTGTTTTATTTTAATTTCCTATACAGCAACACATATTGTAACGATGAGTTTACCCCTGGTTGCCGGGGTACAGCTCACCGGGGGCAGTGTCAGTCACAGAAATTTATTTGTGTCGTTGATATAGAGAGGAAAGGCGGTTTGTGTTGTTATTTGTTTAGACTTAGGCTCTAGGAGAAGATCTGCCGCCTGGCGATGTCAATCTTGGAGACATGATTCGCTCACGGCGTGGATACGCCTCTAAGTCACGGTGAGCCGGTCCCAGGTCGATGGCACGGGTGTGCGTTCACGGGCTCAGCGGCTCTTAAGTCGGAGGGACGAGGGCGGGTTGCTGGCTAAGTGCATATTGAAGACGTGATTCACTCACGGCGTCGATACGTTGACGTATGTCGTGGACAGACGGCACGTGGGTGAATTCGGAGGCTCAGCAGCCCTTATATCTGAAGGACAAAGGCGAGGTGCTAGCTATATGGGTTTTGGAGATGTGAATCATTCACGACACAGATATGGCAATAAGTCACGGGGTGATGGTGGTAGGCAGACGGCATTTGGCTGTGTTCGCGGGTTAAACGGCTCTTATGTCTGAAGGATAAAGGCGATGTGCTTGCTATATTGGTTTTAGAGACGTAATTCACTCACAGCGGGAATACGGCACTACGTCAAGGGGTGATGGTTCGCGTGTTTACTGGCCCAGTGGCTCCTATGTCTAGTGGGCACCGGGCAAAACGCTGGCGACTATGTTCATCTACAGCCTCTGACACTCAGGCTCAACCACACTAAAGTCTTTTTCACTCCGCTTACCTAGATACTTAGTAATACGAGGCTTAGTTAAAGAGATATGGCCATTTTAAGTTTTAGAAGGAAAAAAATTCATTTTTTGGCCGATTTTCATTAAAAATGCTAATTTTTTGAAGTGATCACTGATTAACCTTAGTTTTTTTCTACGAGGCTTAGTTAAGGAGATATGGCCATTTTAAGTTTTAGAAGGGAAAAATTCAGTTTTTGGCCGATTTTCATCCAAAATGCTAATTTATTGAAGTGATTACGAATTAACCTTAGTTTTGCTCTACGAGGCTTAGTTAAGGAGATATGGTCATTTTAAGTTTTGGAAGGGAAAAAATTCATGTTTTGGCCAATTTTCATTAAAAATGCAAATTTTTTGAAGTGATCACGAATTACCCTTAGTTTTGCTCTACGAAGTTTAGTTTAGGAGATATGGCCATTTTAAGTTTTGGAAGGGAAAAAGCAGTTTTTGGCCGATTTTCATCCAAAATGCAAATTTTTCGATCACTCTGCCTCTATTGCTAAGACCAGTGTTTATTTGTTGCCACATTTGCTTACACCTACTCTTGTGCTGTTGATACACAAAACGGATCGATGGTTTGACAAAATACAAAATAGACTTACAACGCTAACCAACTAAGTTCCATAATTCACTAGTATTTCATTTTAATTCAATAATTCAGTTGACAAATAAAATTCAATAACTCATGCAATACTTCATACTTAACACTAGATGGCACCACACGTGCGTTGCACTGACACTGCGTATGTGGGAGGGAAAATGAGCTTCGCGACTTTCCTCATCACAATATATATAAACCTTTGTTAAAAAAGGAAAAGGTTTTAAATATGCTCAAGAAAACATTTAAATAATTTAATAAGAATCTAGATGTGAATAATGATTTCATTATTAAAACTTAAAAAAAAAGTCGTCGTGCTATCTACACGTAAAATGAATGGTTTCATCTTGAACACACACTCACACACTGACACACCAGAAATTGACATCACTTGAAGCGGTTATTTGGATAAAATATCCTCTGACAGTTTTAGATGAAATCACACGCAGACAAACGAATTTCCATGGCTTTTCCATTCTATGCCCCCAACACTTCCCGTCCCCATTGCTTGTTTTTAGTAGACGCCGTGTGCGAAGAACACAAGTACTGGGTTCGTGTAACATGGTCCCTTAATATGTTTGCCATGGGCGGGGGAAGGGTAGCATGGTTGGTGGGGTTTGAGTGTGAGTTGGTTGTCGCTATGGAACAATACCTACATCATGCGACCAAAATCAACGTGACAGATGTGTGCCACTGATGTTCGAGGTTTAATCAATTTGATAGGAAGGTGGCATCCACAGGCAATGATGTTTTTCAACCAAGCTAACCAGGTTACACTGGGCTGGGTCAGCCTATACTTTATATTCCAAAGAATTACAAAATTTTAGAAACATTTTTTAATAATTGGAAGGAGGAACTAACTAATGTTCCTCATAAAGCATGGTTCATGTGTTCCTAAGGCCACAAAACCAAAAATTTGGCAAAATTTAAAAAAAGATTTGGAAATTTTGGAAATAAATTCAAGCCCAAACATATGCGCTGCTACAATCCAATGTGCATTTCACTTACCAAGTACTACAAGCGGAACACTGACATCTTGTTTGAATTTCTCATTTAAAGAGGTACAATTCCAAAATTAATGTGTGACATTCAATTGGATTGGGTTTTTTTTTTAATGCTCCAATGCTTAAACGACATACCATGTAATTGTGAGCGACTCATGATGGTAACTCAATGATAGGAAAAAATTTTTAATTGAATTACGACATTGTGTGTGGTACGACCATGCCAGAGAAGAAGGCGACAATATTGAATTTGGAATACTTTTCAAAGTTCATAAGCGTAGATTTTCTAAAAATTAAGTCGTGAATGCTACGCACTGAGTGCTTGTATTGAGACTTTTGTTACATTAAAAGTGGAAATAAAAATTAATTCTTTCAAATTTCATACTTGAAACTTTTAAAACTATACAAAGCATCAAGACATTGGAGGAGGGGAATAAAGAGTGAAGAAGAAGCATTGTGATAAAATTAAAATTGAGTTTCCTTTAAATTAAATGCATGGCTTAGTTACTTTTGAGGATAAGATTTTAAAGAAAACCAGTAAGGAAAGCCAAATGTCGGGCAGTGCCGACTTTATACTACCCTACACCTACCCTATAAACTCAAAAGGGGGGCTATAACTAGTTCTGAACCAATTTTTAAGGACCCCGGCGGATGTATTCAGATGGGTTATTAAAATTCCTGTGTTTAAAATTTAAACGGTTGACAAATGACAACAATTTACCCAAAATCTGACGAAAATATATATGGGAGCTACATCAAAATCTAAATCGATTTTAACCAAACTTCTAAGATATTGGGGAAGTTATTAAGGAAAGTGTTGTGCACAATTTTGGTGGGATTGGTCTATAAATGCGTTTGCAATGGCTGTGGAAGTGAAAATCGGGCGATAAATATAACTGACAGCTACAATTTCTATGAAATTCACCAGTAACATTAAGAGTCATAAGAAAAACCCTCTTTGCAACTTTCGAGAGAATCGAAAGCATTACTGCAAATCAGACGAACATATATAAGGGGGCTATATCCAGATCTGAACCGATTTCTATGAAATTCAGCCGTAATATCGAGAATCATAGGAAAATCTTTCTTTCCAAATTTCGAGAGAATCGGTTAACAAATGACCATTTTATTGCAGTATTACTGCAAATCGGACGAACATATATAAGGGAGCTATATCCAAATCAGAAACGATATCTATGAAATTCATCCGTAATGTCGAGATTCATAAGAAAATCCTTCCCGCCAAATTTCGATAGAATCGGTCAACATATGACCATTTTATTGCAGTATTACTGTAAATCGGATGAACATATATAAGGAAGATATATCCAAATCAGAAACGATTTCTATGAAATTCACCCGTAATATCGAGATTCATAAGAAAATCCTTCCCGCCAAATTTCGAGAGAATCGGTTAACAAATGACGATTTTATTGCTGTATTACTGCAAATAGGACGAACATATATATGGGAGCTATATCCAAATCTGAACCGATTTTTTCCAGTTTCAACAGACTTCGTCTCTTGGCCGAAAAACATGACCACACCAAATTTTAACACGATCAGATGAAAATTGCGACCTGTAGTTTGTACACAAATAAACATGGACAGACGGACAGACAGACGGGCAGACAGACAGACTGACATAGCTAAATCGAATCAGAAAGTTATTCAAATTTCATCGGTAATATATAAAATTTTTATGGGCTTCAGACACTTTATCGGGTGATCAGTTTATATGACAGCTATAATCTACAGCAATAATCTATAATCCGATCTGTAGCATATTTGGGTCGGATGTTGATAGGCTTAAAACTACGAACTGTTCCAAATTTCAGCGAAGTTGGATAAAAAATAAAGCTTTTATGGGCTTCAGACCCTTTATCGGAAGATCGGTCTATAAGGTAACTATATCTAAATATAGTCCTATCTAATCCATATTAGGTAGTAAATAGAGCTTTTAGGGGCTTCAGACCCTTTATCGGCAGATCGGTCTATATGACAGCTATATCTAAATGTAGTCCGATCTGAACCATCTTTGGGTCCTGTGTAGTGAGGCGTCAAACTACTCGCAGTTTCAAATTTCAGCGAAATCGGTAGAAAAAAGCATTTATGGGCATTAGACCCTTAATCGGGTAATCGGTCTCTATGGCAGCTATATTTATTTATAGTCTGATCTGAACCATATTTAGGTCAGATGTCGGGAAGCCTTAAACTACTGACTGTTTCAAATTTCAGCGAAATCGGAAAAAAAGCATTTATGCTCATTAGACTCTTTATCGGCAGATCGGTCTATATAGCAGATATATTCAAATACAGTCCGATTTGGCCAGTTCAAGAACTTAACCAGCGTGCATCAAAAAGACGTATCTGTGCCAAATTTCAGCTCAGTGTTGCCAAAAAGATAAAAGCTAAAAAAATCTCCCTTTACTTTGTTGGGTCTCATCAATATTTCGTTGTGATACAAACTTAAAGACGAAATAAGTACACCACCATCCTAAGCTGGAAGGTATACCAATTGCATTTAAAATGAAAACTTTAGGCCAAATTTTCTTTGCAACGACGCAGCAATGAAATTACCTGAAATTCTTGACCAAAAAAATAACTTTTGGAAAATTTTTGATTTGTTACTTGCATAACTTTTGACTGAGGAATCGAACCTTAGCATATAAAGCGTCAAAAATAAAACAAATTTTGTAAACTATCGAAAAACTTTAGATCGGTTAAGATATGTTTGACATACGAGTAGAACAAATGAAAAGATCAGCCTCGGCGAAAATTAAAAAAAAAAACTTTTTGCAAACTTTCTTGAACACTATTTACAAAAATTGGGTTTTTATGAGCCCTTTCCAGGAAATAAATACTGTTAAAAATTACACCTTAAATCCGCTTTTGGCAGCTCCAATGCCAGAATTGACGCCCTATATTATAGCTGCCATGAAATGAGGCCTGAATTTGGCTGTGGATTCGTGGTTAGTCCGAATCTGAAACACTCCAATGCATGAGAGGCAAGCCTCAATCCGCATAAAGACCAAATTTGTCAACACATTGTCTACTGGTTTACTCCAATGCATGAGAGGCTAGCCTCAATCCGCATAAAGGCCAAATTTTTCAACATCAGCCTTATTTGTGCCCTTGGCCCGACTGAAGATAAGGACAAACAGAGCAAGCATATTTTCTACGAGCTCCTAGAAATAGAATGTGACCACTGTCCCGTCCATGATATTAAAAACGTTCTGGGAGATTTTAATGCGAAAATAGGGAAGGAAAATATCATTGGCCCAACAGTCGGAAAATTTAGCCTACAGGAAGAAACTTACGACAATGGATTGAGGCTAATAGACTTCGCGGCGGCAAATAACATGGTGGTAAACATTATCAGATTTCAACATTGAAATATTCACACGGCCCCATGGCTGCTACCAGATCAAAGTACGAGAAACGAAATAGATTATGTAGATCAAGCCGTTGTACAAAATTTCTATTGGCTCAAGAAGTCAAGATCCAAGATCGGTTTATATGACAGCTATACCAGATTAGCAACCGATTTGAATCATATTTAACACAGTTATTGAAGGTGATACCAAAACACTACGTGCAAAATTTCAGTCAAATCGGATGAGAATTGCGCCCTCTAGAGGCTCAAGAAGTCAAGACCCTTGGCCAGTTTATATGGCAGCTATATCAAAACTTGGAACGATTTGTTCCATACTTGGCGCAGTTGTTCGAAATGATACCAAAACACCACGTGCAAAATTTCAGTCAAATCGGATGAGAATTGCGCCCTCTAGAGGTTCAAGAAGTCAAGATCCAAGATCGGTTTATATGGCAGCTATATCAAAACATGGACTGATTTGACCCATTTACAACCCCAACCGACCTACACTAATAAAAAGTAATTGCCCATATTTTCAAGTGGCTATCTTTACTCCTCCGAAAGCTAGCATGCTTTCGACAGACAGAGGGACGGACGGACGGATGGACAGACGGACGGACATGGCTAGTTCGACTTAAAATATCACGACGATCAATAATATATATACTTTATGGGGTCTTAGACGCATATTTCGAGGTGTTACAAACAGAATGACGAAATTAGTATACCCCCATCCTATGGTGGAGGGTATAAAAAGACATAACTGTGCCAAGTTTCAGCTCAATATCTCAATTTTTGAAAGCTGTAGAGTGATGACAACAGACGGGCGGACAGATTGAAATACGGACGGACAGATGGACAGACGGACAGACACACGGACATCATTAAATCGTCTTAGAATTTTGCGACGATCTGAAATATATACACCTTGTAGGGTCGGAAATTGATATTTTGATTTCCCTATCCTACGGTGGTGGGTATAACAAGTAAAGGTGGGGCGAATTCATCCGAGCCACATATGAAGTACACACCTTCATCGATTATGCTGAAAATTTGTATGAATTCACTCAGTTCATTATATTGATATCGGGAGATTGGCAATTTATTAAGGATTCAAGGGGACAAAAATTTGAAACATATAATCGTTGTATATGGGAGTTATATCATCTATTAAGGGACTTGTTGAGGCTGTTTATGAAGTAGGGATTCAAGGGCATAAGAGTACTTCACTTCACATTACCAATAGAAAACCTGTAAGGAAAGGCAAAAGTCGGGCGGAGCCGACTATGTAATACCCTACACTTACCCTACAATCATAAATTCGGGCAATGTATATATAATACTAGCTGAGCCGGATCCGCTCCGCTGCGCCTTCTTTTACTTTATATGGACCAAAATTTTCCTTTGAATATTTATTTTCGACAATTAAAGAGCTTTTAGTGAAATACCATGCTACGAAAATAGTACATAGATTGACTAACAGTTTAACAATATAAGTGCCTTTATACGAATCTCATATGATCTTGATTGGTCTACGAATTTAAGTTTGGATGTAAGGTGTACTCCTTTCTTAAAAGACTTTATTTCTGCCCGATATTCTCATGATGTCTGATTTCGGGGTGTTTTCGGGGTTTTGGTGGTCCCCCAGACACTTGGCCCTGAAAAAATATCAGCATAGTGCTCTTCTTTCAAATGCCATTTTTTTAAACCCCATATTGCCATCTGTTTAAGAGGAGTTTACAGGATGAGTTTGGTAGGTCTATTAAACAAATGGCCATCAAATTGGTTATCAAATTCGTTTTCTAAGCTCAAATTTTGGGGAAGGGGTGATGCCCTAAATACATTGACATACATTTGGATATCAAATTCGTATTCTACTCCCAAATACCTTTATTTGAGCCTCATATTGAGATGGTCAATAAAAAATTGCTGTTGCTGGTATTTTGGGAAAGGGGTAGACCCCCAAAAATTGGTCCAGAAAGTGGGTATCAATTCTTGTTCTACCCCCCAATACCTTTCATTTAAGCTCCACATTGACATGGTCGGTAAATATGCCCGATTTAGGGATATTTTGGGGATTGGGGTGGTCCCCCAAACACTAAGCCCGGAAAATATATCAGCAACGTGCTCTATTCTCATACATCTATATATCATTTATTTGAACCCCATATTGCCATTGCCCTCAAAATTCGATATCAAATAATAGTATTGTTTGGGGTATTGGCCCTAAAAACTATGAATATTTAGTTCCCCTCTCTTTAAGACCCAAATTGTCTTGGTGAGCAAATACGTCCTATTTGGGGGTTGTTATGGTGGTGGGACGTCCGCTAGACAGTTGGTCCCTAATGTTGATATCAGTTTCGTGGTCTACTCCCACATACCTTTAATTTGAGCCCCATATTTCCATAGTCGGCAAACATGACAGGCTTGGGTGGTGTTTTGGGAGATGCGCGGCCACTCAGTGAGTTGTCCTTGTAAATATATATCGGATTCTTGTTCTACACTAAAAACCGTCTTATTTGGGCCTCATATTACAATAGTCAGCAAATACTTACTATTTGGGTGGTGTTGTGGGGTGGACCCTCAGAAACGTGGTCGCACATTTGGATATAAGATCCGTATTCTATTCGCAAATACCTTTCATTTGAGTCCCATATGGCCGTGGTCGGTAAATATGTCCGATTTAGAGGTGTTTTGGGGGTTTTGGGTGGTCCCCCTAACACTTGGTCCATGAATTGGATATCAGATACATTTTCTTATCCTAAATACCTTTCATTTGAGTCCCATATTGTTGCGATTTGTCTAAATATATGTTTGGTAGGTTTTAGGGTGGGGCGCCCCCCTAGGTACCCCATCTGAAATTTGAATACCAAATTTTTACTTTAAGGGTACCACATGAGTGCACACAAAATTGCGCTTAAATCGCACCACCAATCACCGAGATCTGGCGTTTTCTGAAAATTAGGGTATGGGGAGGGTCCGCCCCCTGTGCCACAGTGTTGGTGTAGGGCATAAAAAGTCAAAAAGTCATCACCCTAATATGCATACAGCTATCGATGTAATATAATGAGCAGTCTTATTTGTATCTGATTTGTTTGTTATCTGTGTAAGTATGGGTTGCCCAAAAAGTAATTGCGGATTTTTAAAAGAAAGTAAATGCATTTTTAATAAAGCTTAGAATGAACTTTAATCAAGTATAATTTTTTTACACTTTTTTTCTAAAGCATGCTAAAAGTAACAGCTGATAACTGACAGTAGAAAGAATGCAATTACAGAGTCACAAGCTGTGAAAAAATTTGTCAACGCCGACTATATGAAAAATCCGCAATTACTTCTTGGGCAACCCAATAGAATGTATTTGATATTAAACCACACATCTTATCTTCATTAGGTGTTATTCTTTTGGCATGTAGCTTGGCCATGTGTTTTCTACTTCCATTGCTCCATTGGTCTTCAAGTTTGAATACTGACAGATGTGCCCATCATCGAGTTTGTTAATTGGAAATATATTCTGTTCTTCTCAGAAAGGCCTTTAAATTCCTAAAAAAAATATTTTTTCCAGATTATTATGGTTAACTTAAGTAGTCTCATTGCAACGATTTCAAAGCTCTTTTCCGGTTAGAAAATGAACCTTATGGCTTATTATCCAGTTAGGGAATAGTCATAAAAAAAGCTGCTCTCGCCCTTCAATGGCTGTGTCTAAAATTTATTCCTCATGCATTAGTAAAACAGTGATGTACAAAATGGTTAACCCAAATTCCTAATGGTTTCCCTTTTTTTAACAGTTCTCCATTCCACTGCCTTCATATGAGAAAGTATTGATGTAAGTGTGTTTGTTCTACAAATATATTTTCGATTTTGTGTTAGTATTTAATTTCTCCCAAAAGAGCAGCCCAAATACACCCACATAACCACTTAAGATGAGTTAAGAGCATTGACCATCAACACATCTCATCACCGGATGAATGTATCCTTTTATTTTTGTTTCTTTTCATGTGGGGTGGAAACGTGCATTGCCAGGGTGAAGTATTTGTGTGTTGTGTTAGGCCTACACCAACAGTAGTCTACTTGTGTGTGTGTGTGTGTGAGAGTTTCTTCATTGACTTTTAAATGCGGCCCTAATGTCCATTGTCATTGTTGTCATAAAGGCTTTAAGGATTAATGCGATGATAACGACAATAAGGCCATTACTATAACTTGTTTTTAGGTCTACTCCCAATGATTGTGCTCGATTTCTAGTTTCGATTTCGCATTACCTACACTCAGAGAAAAAAACAAGTAAATATGGCTTTAGGTATTGCAAAGTCAATCATCTGTATACCAAGCAACATAGAGTCTCAAGAAATGGGAGGCCACCGCAGAGCGCAAAGGTTAGCATGTCCGCCTATGACACTGAACGCCAAGGTTCAAATCCTGGCGAGACCATCAGAGAAAAATTTTTTCAGCTCTGGTTTTCCCCTCCTATTGCTGGCAACATTTGTGAGGTATTTTGCCATGTAAAACTTCTCTCCAAAGAGGTAAACCATTGCGGCACGCCGTTCGGACTCGGCTATAAAAAGGAGGCCCCCTATCATTGAGCTTAGAACTTAAATCGGACTGCACTCATTGATATGTGAGAAGTTTGCCCCTGTTCCTTAGTGGAATGTTCGTGGGCAAAATTTGCATTTGCAAGCTCAAGAAATGAGACAAGACTGCAAGGACGAGAGGAGGCGTTTTGAACCGGATGCGAAGTAAAAATGGGAGTATTTAGTTGGAGTTGAGCAAGCCAAATGTCCAAATAAGGTCATACCGTAACTTGGGCCCATATATAGCACACCTAGCAATAAAAACAGGAGATTGGCCCATACGGTAGCTCTATCTTTATCTTCGATTTTATCCATATTATATATTATTCTCCTATATTCTCCAAGTGTACCATACAAGGCACCTTACCTTCTCTACATCGCTACAAAAAAGTTTGTGAGTTTGTTTCCGTTTCCATTTCCATTGGCCTTGTTCCTATCGACTGACAATCACACAAAACACTTTGGCTTCCGTTTGAAACAACATCTTAACTGAATTTACTATCAATAGAATCCTTTTAATTCCATTTTGAAAGGACCATCGAAAGGAGGCAACAAAGAGTGCTTAGTGCTTAGGAGGGGAGGTAAACAAGACAAGCTAAATTGTTGTTTATTTACAAAAGCAAATGGCAAATGTCTCTGAATATACACCAGCGCCCACTTAAGACGTTGTACGAAGAGAGTGGAAGAGGCATGGGGTCCACTTTGAAATTTTAACTAAGAAGGAGAAGAGAAAACTTTACGCTTTGTTAAACACTGTTTAAAAACAAAGCATCATAGAGACACTCAAACACACAGCAACAAAAATCGATCCGAACACAATCATATTGCACGTGTAGGTTTTTCAGAATTTTATATGTTTACTTATGAGAGGGGAAAAAGGGTTATTGGAAAAGCACGAAAACATAAGAAAACCCTAAAAATCAGTAAGGAAAGGCAAAAGTGGAACGCCGTGGGCTATATCATAACCCACACCACAGAGTCTATTTACTACCGTTCATACATGTTTGTATTGCAAATCTGCCCATGAACATTCCATCAAGGGAACAGGGGCAAAATTCTCACATATCAATGCAAGCTGTCCGATTCGAGTTTAAGCTCAATGATAAGAGCCCTCCTTTTTATAGCCGTGTCCGAACGTCGTTAACGAGACACCTATTTTAAGGAGAAGTTTTTATATGGTTTTTACATGGCAATTGTCGCCAGGAGGGGAGGATGACGAACGCTGCAATTTTTATACCCACCACCATAGGATGGGGGTATACTAATCTAGTCATGCCATTTATAACACCTTGAAATATTGACCTAAGACACTATAAAGTATATATATTCTTGATCGTCTCGACATTCTAAGTCCATCTAGCCATGTCCGTCCGTCTGTTGAAATAACGATAGCAGTTGAACGCGTAGAGCTAGCAGCTTGAAAATTTGCACAGATACTTCTTATTATTATAGGTCGTCAAGGCTTGTAAAAGGGCCATATCGATTCAGATTCGAATATAGCCCCCATATGAACCGATCTCCCGATTTGACTTCTTGAGCCCTAACAAGCAGCAATTTTTGTCCGATTTGGATGAAATTTTGCACTTAGTGTTCTGTTATAACTTTCAACTGTGTCTAGTACGGTCCAAATCGGTATATAACCTGATATAGCTTTCATATAAACCGATCTCCCAATTTAACTTCTTAAGCTCCTGGAAGCAAAAATTTTCGACCAAATTAGCTGAAGTTTTGCACATATTGTTGTATCATGGTCACGGCTTAAATCGGTCTATTTCTGTCCCATATAAGCCGATCTCCCGTTTTGACTTCTTGAGCCCCTGGAAGCCGCAATTTTTGACCGATTTGGCTGAAATTTTGCACATATTGTTGTGTTATGACTTCTAATAACTGTGCCAAGTACGTTCTAAATCGGTATATAACATGATAAGCTTCCATATAAACCGATCTCCCGAATTGACTTCTTGAGCTCCCGGAAGCCGCAATTTTTGACCAATTTTGCTGAAATCTTGCACATATTGTTGTGTTATGATTTTTATACCCTCCACCATAGGATGGGGGGTATACTAATTTCGTCATACCCTGTGTAACCACTAGAAATATTCGTCTGAGACATATTTTCAAGATTACATCAAAATCGGTTCAGATTTGTCTATAGCTCCCATGTATATGTATCGCCCGATTTGCACTTAAATGACCGTAGTAACTACAATTTTCAGCCGAAATGTACAAAATTTGGCACGGACTATTTTGTTACTGATCTTAACATATTTTTAAGTTTTCATCGAAATCGGTTCAGATTTGGATATAGCTCTCATGTATATATATCGGCCGATTTGCACTTAAATGGTCGTAGTAACTACAATTTTCAGCGGATCTGCACAAAATTTGGCGTGGATTGTGTTGTTACTGATCTTAACATATTTTCAAGATTTTATCAAAATTGGTTCAGATTTGGATATAGCTCCCATATATATTTATCGTCGGATTTTCACTTATGTGGTAGAAACACAATTTTCAAAAGATCTTTTCGAGAAAAGTCTGTTCAGATTTAGATAAAGCCCTCATATACATATTTCTATTGCCCGAATTTTTAATTGTGGGGTAGGTGTAGGGTATTATATAGTGGGTTCCGCCCGACTTTTGCCTTTCCTTACCGGTTCATGACTGCTAGTAAAAAGAACCTAAGTTCCCAGCTTATTTGGCGAAATCCCCTTTTTCCTGTCGGTACCTGAGTCCCGATTTTTCACCCATCCCAAGAAGCTTTCTTCAATTGAACCTAAGTTCAACTGTTGCTAATTGAAACAGCTAAGACACTAAAAACCATCTTTCGCCATAAGACGGTGAAAAACGCAACACTTATGAACCCATAGCAGATATATTTTAATAAAGTCCGATCTCCAACATATTCAGGAAGACTATATAAGGCTGTACAACTCATTTTATTTATATCGTCGGTTAAAAATGCAGCTGTAATGGATTAGGGTCCCTAATCCAAATATAGCCCGATCTTAACCATATTCGGTAGGAACGTCGAGGGACCTAACGAAACTCACTGTGACTAATTACAGCGAAATCTGTTCATAAAGGGTGATTTTTTTGAGGTTAGGATTTTCATGCATTAGTATTTGACAGATCACGTGGGATTTCAGACATGGTGTCAAAGAGAAAGATGCTCAGTATGCTTTGACATTTCATCATGAATAGACTTACTAACGAGCAACGCTTGCAAATCATTGAATTTTATTACCAAAATCAGTGTTCGGTTCGAAATGTGTGTCGGGAGGCTAAGAACAACCAACAGTTTCAAGTTTCAGTGAAATCGGGTAATAAATGCAGCAAATGTTGACCGTGACTGTACCTTAAATGGTCCATCCGCTTAGTCCAATTTTGGCATACTCTTCCCACCATATCGGCCGGTATTTCACGAATAAATGCTTCAATGTTGTCTTCCAATGCGTCAATTGAAGCGGGCTTGTCTGTATAGACATGAGCTTTAATATAGCCCCACAAAAAAATGGTCTAAAGGTTTTAAATCGCACAATCTAGGCGGCCAATTGACATGTGCCGAACGTGAAATAAAATTTACACCGAACTCACCTCTCAATAAGTCCTTTGTTACGCGTGCTGTGTGGCATGTGGTACCGTCTTGTTCGAACAGCATGTCATGCAAGTCAATTTCTTACATTTTGGACAAAAACAAGTTGGATATCATCTCACGATAGCGCTCACCATTCACAGTTACGTTACGATTCGCATCATCTTTGAAGAAGTACGGTCCAATGATGCCACCAGCCCACAAACCACACCAAACTGTGACCTTTTCAGGATGCATTGGTAGCTCTTGCAATGCTTCTGGCTGATCTTCACGCCAAAATCGACAACTCTGCTTATTTACTTACCCATTGAGCCAAAAATGAGCTTCGTCGTAAAATGGAAGAAGCGCCCTGTGAAAGTTCTTAACAGAGCACGCATTTTTCACTAATTGGCATGCATTGTTCGTTTGTAAGACAATTCATGGTAAAATTTTAGACCAAACCGAAGATGTTTGGTAGTGAAACAAAACACGATACGTGAGTGAGCTATTTAAACCAGTGTTGCCAAAACGGTAATAGCTAAAAAATCACCCTTTACTTTGTAGGTTCGGAAATGGTTATTTCAATGTGTTGCAAGCAGAATGACTAAATGAATATTCCTCCTAGCCGATGGTGGTGAGTATAAAAAGGAAGCATAATAGGCAGAAACAAAGAGGTTGATAAAATGTTTGTAAACAGATTTTCGTAATACTTTGAGAGTCTAAACAGCCTCTATATCTGAGCTCTTAGTTCATATGTAGGAGCATTCCTTTGATTCCATAACTCTTTATTTTTAAAACTTTTTAACACACCATAAAATGGCTCTTCATCCATCACTCTCCCTCTCTTTCCCTATAACCCTATACAAATGTTTACAACTATTTCCGTTCTCCATGAAAGTTTTCACTTCCTTTCGTTTGGAAAATTGAATCAATAGTTTTAACAAAAAAGGATACATTCAATTCCCTTTCCCAACATACATACGATTACAACCGGCCCCATGATGCATATGTTTCGAAGGATTCTTGCCCACATTCTATGAATGAATGTCTCAAAAGAATGCTATTCGCGTTTCTTTCGATTGTGTGGGTTACGGTCTGCTTAGTCTTTGTGTTGTTGGTCTTTGGTCTTGGCGGTGGGGCTAAGAAAGAAAGTCCACAAATCTAAGACATCATCAAATGTTGCTAAGGATTGTTGGAGGGGGAATAAAATAAAAGGACACAAACGAAAACAAAGCATGTATTTGATTGTATTAAATTGACGTAAATCTGCTGTGAAAGCTGCTAACGCATGAACTGGCAGCAAATGCGCAACCACGTCCGGAATATGTGTAATAGCCAGAAACAAGAAACTATGAAACAGTAGTGCGTTCTTCAGAATCATAACATAGCAAGAGGTTCACAGTCAAAGCAAAGTGTCCAAAAACTATTGAGGGTAGAACAGTTTAAGTTATTTCACGTTTAAATGGCATTTCATAAACATGGTGAAAAGTTTTAAGGGATTTAGAAAGCTAGCTACATAATAATGTGTTAAACACTGTAGATATAGTGAAAAAATATTTTAATAATACACGAGCCGAACCGGGCCCGCTCTACTGCGCCTACTTTAACTCTCTAATATCTTTTTAGGGTGGGGACACTTCGTCCTGAATGCGGATATCGAATTCGTGCCATTGTAGCCTATGACGCTGAAAGCGTTCGAATCCTGGCGAGAACATCGGACAAAGCGGTGTTTATCCTCTCTTAATGTTGGCGACATTTGCGAGGTGCAATGCCATGCATGGTTATTTAAAAAATTTTCCCCAAAGAGGTGTCACACTGCGGGACGCTGTTCTGACTCGACTTTCAAAAAAGGTCCCTTATCATTGAGTTTATACTTGAATCGGAAAGCACTCAGTGATATGTGAGAATTTGCCCCTTCTCGGTTCCTGGTGATAATGCTCTTCCTTAGGGTAATGTTCTAATTAGGGGAGGGATGGCACCTCAGACATTTCGACTCAAGTATGGCTATCAAATTCGTGCTGCACTTCCAAATCCCTTTAATTTGAGCCCCATATTGCCATTGCAAATAAATATGAACCGTTTGGAAGGTGTTTTTGGGTTGGGGTGGCCACCTGCACTTTTAACTGAAAATAAATATCAAATTCGTTCTTTATTCCCAACGGAAATGAAGTTCAGTTTAGGGGGTGCTTTAGGGCGTACTCCAAAACACTTGGCTCCAAAGCCCGCTGGGTACTTGAACTCTTTTGATACCCTTATTGTGCCCATCCGACCACTTTCGGATATGAGTGGCGTCATTGGGGTAAGGGGGAGGGTCCGCCTCCACCCGATATCTAAAAATTATATAGTCTATGTTTCCTTCCAGACAAACGTACACAATCTATGAAAATTGTAAGAAAATCGGTTCAGCCAAGTCTCATGTTGTCATAATGGGCCTCATACCGTATTTAAGGTGTGGCGTTACCCCCTTTACTTCGATAAGATTTTGTATGCCAGATTCGAAATCTACTCCCTAATACCTTTCATTTGAGCCCCACATTGAAACTAACGTCCAATATGTCTATTTGGGGCAGTTTTGGGGTTGGACGGCCCGTTGGGTACTTAGACTCAAAATTTAATACCATATTCGTATTCTTCGCACCAATACCTTTCATGTGATATCAAAATTGTCCCGATCGGTCCACTTTTGATTTTAGTATAAGTTTTTGGCATAAGGGGGAGGGTCCGTCCCCCTTCCGATACCGAACAAGTAAAAGCGTGCTAAGTTCGGCCGGGCCGAATCTTATATACCCTCCACCATGGATCGCATTTGTCGAGTTCTTTTCCCGGCATCTCTTCTTAGGCAAAAAAGGATATAAGAAAAGAGTTGCTCTGCTATTAAAACGATATCAAGATATGGTCCGGTTCGGACCACAATTAAATTATATGTTGGAGACCTGTGTAAAATTTCAGCCAATTCGTATAAGAATTGCGCCCATTGGGGCTCACGAAGTAAAATAGAAAGAACGATTTATTTGGGATCTGTATCGGGCTATAGACCGATTCAGACCATAATTAACACGTTTGTTGATGGTCATGAGAGGATCCTCGTACAAAATTTCAGGCATATCGGATAATAATTGCGACCTCTAGGGGTCAAGAAGTCAAGATCCCAGATCGGTTTATATGGCAGCTATATCAGGTTATGAACCGATTTGAACCTTATTTGACACAGTTGTTGAAAGTAAAAATAAAATACGTCATGCAAAATTTCAGCCAAATCGAATAGGAATTGCGCCCTCTAGAAGCTCAAGAAATCAAATCCCCAGATCTGTTTATATGACAGCTATATCAGGTTATGAACCGATTTGAACCATACTTGGCACAGTTGTTGGATATCATAACGAAATACTTCGTGCAAAAATTCATTCAAATCGGATAAGAATTGTGCCCTCTAGAGGGTCAAGAAGTCAAGACCCAAGATCGGTTTATATGGTAGCTATATCAGGTTATGGACCGATTTGAACCATACTTGACACAGTTGTTGGATATCGTAACAAAACATGTCGTGCGAAATTCCATTCCAATCGGATAAGAATTGCGCCCTCTAGAGGGTCAAGAAGTCAAGACCCAAGATCGGTTTATATGGTAGCTATATCAGGTTATGGACCGATTTGAACCATACTTGGCACAGTTGTTGGATATCATAACGAAACACGTCGTGCAAAATTTCATTTCAATCGGATAAGAATTGCGCACTCTAGAGGCTCAAGAAGTTAAGACCCAAGATCGGTTTATATGACAGCTATATCAGGTTATGGACCGATTTGAACCATACTTGGCACAGTTGTTGGATATCATAACAAAACACGTCGTGCAAAATTTCATTCTGATCGGATAAGAATTGCGCACGCTAGAGGCTCAAGAAGTCAAGACCCAAGATCGGTTTATATGGCAGCTATATCAGGTTATAGACCGATTTGAACCATACTTGGCGCAGTTGTTGGATATAATAACAAAACACGTCATGCAAAATTTCATTCCAATCGGATAAGAATTGCGCACTCTACAGGCTCAAGAAATCAAGACCCAAGATCGGTTTATATGGCAGCTATATCAAAACATGGACCGATATGGCCCATTTACAATACCAACCGACCTACACTAATAAGAAGTATTTGTGCAAAATTTCAAGCGGCTAGCTTTACTCCTTCGGAAGTTAGCGTGCTTTCGACAGACAGACGGACGGACGGACGGACGGACGGACAGACGGACGGACATGGCTAGATCGACATAAAATGTCACGACGATCAAGAATATATATACTTTATGGGGTCTCAGACGAATATTTCGAGTAGTTACAAACAGAATGACGAAATTAGTATACCCCCCATCTTATGGTGGAGGGTATACAAATTATATAGCCTATGTTTCCTTCCAGACCAACCTACACAATATGCGAAAAATTCGAGAGAATCGGTTATGCCGTTTTTCAGTCTATACGGAACAAACAAATCGAGTCCCATATAACCATGATTGGCTAATGTGCCCATTTTGGGCGTTGGGTGACCCCCTATACTACGACATAAATTTTTATGCCAGATTCGTTATCTACTCCCACATACTTTTCATTTAATAGCCATATTGTCCTTATCGGTCCATTTTTAATTTTGGGTGGTATTTTTGGGGTAACGGGGGAGGGTCCTCCCCCTTCTGTTATCAATAAATTATGAAGCCTATTGTTTTGATTGTTTGTTTGTTAGTTTGTTTGAGTGTTCCTTATAGACTCAAAAAAGGCTGAACCGATTTTCTTGAAATTTTCACTGATGGTGCATAATGACCCCGTGGTGAAAATAGGGTACTAGATTTTTTGATATCTGAAGGCGGAGCGGACCCTCCCTCTTACCCTAATTTTCAGAAACGACAGATCTCTGAGATGGGTGGTGCTATTTAAGCGAAATTTTATGTGCTCTCATAAAATGCCCTAAAAATAAAAATTTGTTATCCAAATTTCGGATGGGGTAACTAGGGGGGCCGCCCCACCCCAAAACCTACCAATCCCGACAATATGGGACTCAAATGAAAGATATTTAGGATTAGAAAACGTATCTGATATCCAATTGTCGAACCAAGTGCTAGGGGGACCACCCACCCCAAGCCCTAAAACACCCCTAAATCGGACATATTTACCGACCATGGCAATATGGGACTCAAATGAAAGGTATTTGCGAGTAGAATACGAATCTGACATCCAAATTCGGGACCAGGTTTCTGGGGGTCCACCCCTTCCCCAAACTGGACTTATTTACTGACCATGGCAATATGGGGCTTAAATAAAAGGTATTTGAATGTAGAATACGAATCTGATATCCAAATATGGGACCAAGTGTTTGAAGGGCCGCCCATCCCCGAGAACATCCCCTAAAGAAGACAAATTTACGACCATAGCAATATGGGGCTCAAATGAAAGGTCTTTGGAAGTAAAGCACTAATCTGATATCAATGTTCAGGAAAAGTGACTATGGGGTCAAAGTAGAACACGAATCTGATATGTATTTTCAAGGGCAAGTCACTGATTGGCCGCCCCATCCCCCAAAACACACCCCAAACCGGTCATATATGCCGATTATAGAAAAATTGAGCTCAAATGAAAGGTATTTGGGAGTAGATCATGATTTTTGCCATGATATTTGCTCACCAAGACAATTTGTGTCTTCAAGACAGTGGAGCTCGATATTCATAGTTTTAACTGCCCATACCCCAAACCGGACATATTTGCTGGCTTTTTCAATGAAGGGAAGTGAATGGTATTTGAGATTAGAAAACGAATTTGATGTCCAGTCGGGACCAACTGTCTAGGGGACTTCCTACCACCATAACAACCCCCGAAGTAGGACGTATTTGCTCACCAAGACAATTTGGGTCTTCAAGACTGTGAAGCTCGATATTCATAGTTTTTAGGACCCATACCCTAAATCGGACATATTTGCTGGCTTTTACAATAAGGGGTTTAAGTGAAGGGTATTTGAGATTAGAAAACGAATTTGATATCCAATTTTGAGTGTAATGACAAAATGGGGTTCAAATATATTAGAATAAAGCATGTTGCTGATATAGTTTCAGGGTTTAGTGATTGGGGGACCACCCCACTCCCCAAAACAACTCTAAATCGGCCATACTTACCGACCATGTCAATGAGGGGCTTAATGAAAGGTATGGTGGGGCAGAGCAAGAATTGATACCCACTTTCGGGACCAATTTTTGGGGGTCTACCCCTTTCCCAAAATACCCCACAAAGAGCTATTTTTTACTGACCATCGAAATATGGGGCTCAAATGAAGGTATTTGGGAGTAGAATACGAATTTGTTATCCAATTGTACAATCATGTATTTAGGGCATCACTCCTTCCCCAAAACACCCCCCAAAGGGTACCAATATGTGGCTCAAATGAAAGGTATTTGAGTTAAGAAAATGAATTTGATAACCAATTTTGGGACCATGTGTTTGGGGGACGCCTCATCCTGTGAACTTCCCCTCAAAACCAATGGCAATATGGGGTTCAAATAAATGGTATTTGAGAGAAGAGCAAGATGCTGATATTTTTTCAGGGCCAAGTATTCGGGGGACCACCTCTCCGCCGAAAACACCACTAAATCAGACATCATGAGAGTATCGGGCTGAAATAACGTATTTTAAGAATGGAGTACACCTTATATCCAAACTCATATTCGTAGACCAATAAAGATCATATGGCATTCAGATAAAGGCATCTATATTGTTAAACTGTTTGTCAAGAGATATACTATTTTCGTAGCAAGGTATATCACAAAAAGCTCTTTCATTGTCGAAAATAAAGGTTCCAAGGAAAATGTTGTTCCATATAAAGTAAAAGAAGGCGCAGCGGAGCGGGCCTGGTCCAGCTAGTAAAGTATATATATTCTTGATCATCTCGACGTTCTGAGTCGATCTAGACATATCAGTGCGTCCGTCTGTCGAAATCACGATAGCGGTCACGATAGCCACTTAAAATTTCGTACAGATACTTAACAATAATAAAGGTCGTTGGGGATTGCAAATGGGCCATATCGATTTAGTTACAGCTCCCATATAAACCGATCTCCCGATTTCACTTCTAGAGCCCCTGCAATTTTTGTCCGATTTCTCTGAAACTTGGCACATAAAGTTCTGTTATAACTTCCAAGAACTGTGTTAAGTACGGACCATATCGGTCTATAACCTGATATAGCTCCCATATAAACCGATCTCCCGATTTGACATCTTGAGCCCCTGGAAGTCCCAAATTTTGTCCGATTTGGAAATTTCGCACATAAAGTTCTGTTATAATTTCCAAGAACTATGTTAAGTATGGTTTAACTTGGTCTATAACCTAATATATTGGGTTGCCCAAAAAGTAATTGCGTATTTTTTTTAAGAAAGTAAATGCATTTTTAATAAAAGTTAGTATGAACTTTAATCAAATATACTTTTTTTACACTTTTTTTCAAAAGAAGAAAGAATGCAATTACAGAGTCACAAGCCGTCGAAAAAATTTGTCAACGCCGACTATATGAAAAATCCGCAATTACATTTTGGGCAACCCATAGTTCCCATATAAACCAATCCGCCGATTTGACTTCTTGAGTCATTACAAGCCGCAATTTTTGTCGGATTTGGCTGAAATTTGGCACATGAAGTTCTGTTGTAACTTCCAAAAACATATGCCATGTACGGTCCAAATCGGTCTATAACCTAATGTAGCTCCCATATAAACTGATTTCCCGATTTGACTTCCTGAGCAAGCCGTAATTGTTGTCGGATTTGGCTGAAATATTGCATGTAATGTTCTGTTATGACTTCTAACCACTGTGCCAAGTACGGTCTAAATCAGTTTATAACCTGATATTGCTCCCATGTAAAGCGGTCTCTCTATTATCTCTGTTCGGTTCGTAGAATCTTTAATTTTTTAAGGTTTGGCAGAAGTTCGGTATGTTGAACAATTTTATGCCTTTCAAGTAAATTTGTTTTGTATAAATTTTGTGGACTGATTTCCATATTCCTAATTATACTTCTTGAGCTTCTAAAGCGCGCAATTCTTATTCGACTGAAATTTTCCAGATACCGTTTAGTATGACTTTCAGCAACTGTGACAAGTAGGGTCTAATACTTGGCACAGTTGTTGAAAGTCATACTAAACGGTATGTGCAAAATTTCAGTCGAATAAAAATTGCGCTCTCTAGAAGCTCAAGAAGTATAATCGGGAAATCGGAAGTATAATTGACAGTGATGCCGAAACACCACGTGCAAAATTTAAGCCAAATCGGATGAGAATTTCACCTTCTATCACCCAAGATTGGCTTATATGGCAGCTATATCAAAACATGAACCGAATAGGCCCAGTTACAATGCCAGCTATAAGAAGTATTTGGGCAAAATTTCAAGCACCTAGCCTTACTCCTTCGAAAGTTGGCGTGCTTTCGACAGACGGACGGACGGACACACACACGGACATGGCTGAATCGACATAAAACGTCTTGAAGATCAGAAATATATACACTTAATGGGGTCTAAGACGCATATTTTGAGTTATTATAAATGGAATGACGAAATTAGTCTAACCTCATCCCATGGTGGAGGTTATAAATACTAAGAAGATTGAAAATGGATCACTATTACCTAGGCCGCTATTATTAAGAGAAATTTCCTGATAGTGTTCTGATAAATCATATATCTTACATATCGTAGACATCGCATTGGCATGACTAATATACATCCAACAATCAAAGATCGAAATCTATTTTTCAGTTTCTCGAGTTCCTTCATTTTTATTTGTTGCATTTTACCACCAAGATAACCATAATATCCTGTCCGTATCTTTAATTTCTTATGCCTTATTACGCATTTAATTCCATTATGACTGTAGAAAATTGTATTTGGTAAAATCTGTTTGCTACACGATAGAAATCTTTTCAGTTAAAACTTCCTCTTCTTCTGCAAAGTCTTCCTTCAAAGTAATTAGGAAAGAAAATCCAAGTAGAAAATAAAATCAAAAATCTAGAAACCCTAGCAGTAGTAGTAGCAAGCGATAAACTCCTTGGCTGTAAAAGGGGCAAAAACAACATCCACAGGCATCAGCTGCAAATAAAAATTTTAACTATGGCACATAACAGATAATATCACAAGGATAGTGTTCTCGGTGCTAAACTGAGCAACAGAGGCAGGCGTTCGTTCGTTCACAGAAAAGGAATAACAAACTGTGAAATATTGGTTTAATCATTTGATATCATTAAAAGTTTCGCAGAAATAAAAGTAAATGTAATTAAGTGCGCTAGCCAACGCAGCCTTCGTCATGGCACTCGCAATACAGCAGCAGCGCTGTGTCAGTAGTAGCAAGAAAATTATTATTGTGATAATAATAACGACTAATGGTCTTTGTATTTCCCCTCAATAATCGCTGAAAATCAAGTGGAAGAGGATTTAGTGATGTTAGCGAGATAGAAGTAATTTCAAATAAATATGAAACAAGTAAAAAGGCGTTAAGTTCGGCCGAACCGAACTTTGGATACCTAACACCTCGGGTATATGTAAACCAGCGGTGAAAAATGAATACCTTATGCCCAATAGCAGATATATAGAATTTGGACCAAATACTTATAAGTACAAGCTATATCAAGAAATAAACCGATCTGAACCATATAAGACACGGAAGTCGAAAAGCCTTATACAAGCTACTGTGTAAAATTTATGTGAAAACGGATTATAAATTTGCCATTTATGGGGCCAAGACTTAAAATCGAGATATCGGTCTAAATGGCAGCTATATCCAACTTTAGACCGATTTGGGCCAAATTTCAGAAAAATGTCCAAGAGCCTATCACAACTCACTGTCCCAAATTTCAGTGACATCGGACAATAAATTTGCCTCTTTTGGGCCCAAGACCTTAAATCGGGAGATCGGTCTATTTGGCAGTTATATTCAAATCTGAACCGATCTGAGCCAAATTGAAGAAAAATGTCGAAGAGACTAACACAACTCACTGTCCCAAATTTCAGCGAAATCGGACAATAAATGCGCCTTTTATGGCCCAAAAAGCTTAAATCAAGAGATCGGCCTATTTGGCAGTTATATTCAAATCTGAACCGATCTGAGCCAAATTGAAGAAGGATGTCGAAGGACCTAACACAACTCACTGTCCCAAATTTCAGCGAAATTGGATAATAAATGTGGCTTTTTTGGGCCCAAGTCCTTAAATAGAGAGATCGGTCTATATGGCAGCAATATCTAAATCTGGACTGATCTGAGCCAAATTGAAAAAGGATGTCGAAGCCCCCAAAATAACTCACTGTCTCAAATTTCGGCGAAATGTGATGATAAATGTGGATTTTATGGGCCTAAGACCCTAAATCGAGAGATCGGTCTATATGGCAGCTATATCCAAATCTGAACCGCTCTGAGCCAAAATGAATAAGAATATCGATGGCCCCAACATAACTCACTGTCCCAAATTTCGGCGAAATCGGAAAATAAATACGCCTTTTATGGGCCCAAAACCTTAAATCGAGAAATCGGTCTATGTGGCAGCTATATCCAAATCTGTACCGATTTGGCTAAATTGACGAAAGATGTCGAAGGTTCTAACACAACTCACGGTCCAAAATTTCAGCAAAATCGGATAATAAATGTGGCTTTTATGGGCCTAAGAGCCTAAATCGGAGAATCGGCCTATATGGCAGCTATATCCAAATCAGGACCGATCTGGTCCAAATTGAAGAAGGATGTCGATGGGCCTAACACAACTCACTGTTACAAATTTCAGCGAAATGGGACTCTTATAGGCCTAAGACCCTAAATCGAGAGATCGGTCTATATGGCAGCTATATCCAAATCTGAACCGATCTGGTCCAAATTAGAGAAGGATGTCGAAGGGCCTAACACAACTCACTGCCTCAAATTTCGGCGAAATCGGATGATAAATGAGGCTTTTATAGGCCTAAGACCCTAAATCGAGAGTTCGGTCTATATGGCAGCTATATCCAAATCTGAACCGCTCTGGGCCAAATTGAAGAAGAATATCGAAGGGCCCAACATAACTCACTGTTCCAAATTTCGGCGAAATCGGACAATAAATGCGCCTTTTTTGGGCCCAATACCTTAAATCGAGAGATCGGTCTATATGGCAGCTATATCCAAATCTGAACCGCTCTGAGCCAAATTGAAGAAGAATATCGAAGGTCCTAACATAACTCACTGTCCTAAATTTCAGCAAAATCGGATAATAAATGTGGCTTTTATGGGCCTATGACCCTAAATCGGCGGATCGGTATATATGGCAGCTATATCCAAATCTGGATCGATATGGGCCAAATTGAAGAAGAATGTCGAAGGGCCTAACACAACGCACTGTCCCAAATTTCGGCGAAATCGGATGATAAATGTGGCCTTTATGGGTCTAAGACCCTAAATCGGCGGATCGGTTTATATGGGGGCTATATCAAGATATAGTCCGATAAAGCCCACCTGCTTATGGACAAAAAAAGAATCTGTGCAAAATTTCAGCTCAATATCTCTATTTTTAAAGACTGTAGCGTGAATTCAACAGACAGACGGACAGACGGACGGACATGGCTAGATCGTCTTAGATTTTTACGCTGATCAAGAATATATATACTTTATAGGGTCGGAAATGGATATTTCGATGTGTTGCAAACGGAATGACGAAAACGAATATACCCCCATCCTTCGGTGGTGGGTATAAAAATTCGTAAATTAGAGACAAAGCAACAAATTCAATATTTAAATGCTTGGTGATCAATAGAAAATCTGTTATCTACAGTAAATGATGATGTAAATCAAGGGTCGTTGAATGACTTTTCAAAAGGATATGACGGATATAAATGAAAAAAATGAAAAATATGCAGTACATCAAAAATTTCAATTATAAAAGAAAATTTCTCCCTTAGTCTGCAATCGAAATAAATTGAGAGAGAATAAATCAGCAAACATTTCGTTTGCTATTTAAATGATTTAAAGCATTCGTACTTAAGTAAAACTCAACATTAATTGAAAAGCCAAAAGCAAAAAGTGCCAAAATCATTCTCCCCTAAAGCTCATTCATTCATTCACTCAAAGGAGAATGATTTGTTTGAGTCATGCATGACATGAGTCAAACACATCCATCTCCGCAGCCATCGCACTGTATTGTAAAGAGTGTTGTATCAATAGTCGTCGCAATAGCTCTCAATAAGAAGACAAATTAATTTCCTCCACTTAATTAACAAAACAAATCAAACACCAAGGACACAAATCATTTGCCATCATTTCCCGAGTGACACACGCTTATCATTCCTCATAGTCAAAGATTTAGCAGATGATGCTTCTGGTGATGATATTGACGAATGTTACAACACAATACCAGCCAGCAAAGACCAAATCAAATAGAGACGTTGCAAAAGTCAACGAAAGGCAAACATCAAAAAGCAAATGTTTTTCATTCAATGCAGTGAAATATGGGAATGACCATGAAAGTGAGCCATTCCTAGGCAAATCAAAAAAGAAAATGATGAAAATAATTAAAGTGATAAACAGCAAATATTATTGGAAAATCAAATTTTGACATATTTTAAAAATTTTAAAAATTGAAAAACCAATGTTGGAATTATAAACTTTAAAATAGTAGGGCACAAAACAAATAAAAAGGCGTTAAGCTTGGCCGGGCCGAACTTTGAATACCCACCACCTCGGGTATATAAGTAAAGCACATTTCATCAAAATTCGGTGAATATTTCATAACTTATGTCCCATAGCAGTTATATCGAAATATGTTCCGATTTGGACCAAATAATAATAAGTATAGTAGCTATATCTAAAAATTAACCGATCTGAACCATATACAACACGGATGTCGAAAAGCCTAACATAAGTCACTGTGTCAAATTTCAGTGAAATTGGAATTATAAATGCGCCTTTAATGGGCCAAAAACCTTAAATCGAGAGATCGATCTGGGCCAAATGGCATATATATGTCGAGGGGCTTACCTTAACTCACTGTCCCAAGTGTCGTCGAAATCGGAAAATAAATGCGGCTTTTATGGGCCCAAAGCCTTAAATCGAGAGATCGGTCTATATGGCAGCTATATTCAAATCTGGACCGATCTGAGCAAAATTGACGAAGGATGTCGAAGAGCCTAACCAATCTCACTGCCCCAAATTTCGACGACATCGGACAATAAATGCGCCTTTTATGGGCCTAAGACCCTAAATCGGAGGATCGGTCTATATGGCAGCTATATTCAGACCTGGACCTATCTGTGCAATATTACAGAAATATGTCAAGGGGCTTAACTTGACTCACTGTCCCAAATTTCCGCATCATCGGACAATAAATGCGCCTTTTATGGGCCCACAACCTTAAATCGAGAAATCGGTCTATATGACAGCTTTATCCAAATCTGGACCGATCTGAGCTAAATTGACGAAGGATGCCGAGGGGCCTACCACAACTTACTGTCCCAAATTTTAGCAAAATCGGATAATAAATGTGGCTTTTATGGGCCTAAGACCCTAAATCAGAGGATCGGTATATATGGCAGGTATATCCAAATCTGGACCGATCTGAGCCAAACTGACGAAGGATGTCGATGGGTCTATCGCAACTCACTGTCCCAAATTTTAGCAAAATCGGATAATAAAAGTGGCTTTTACGGGCCTAAGACTCTAAATCGACGGATCGGTCTATATGGCAGCTATATCCAAATCTGATCCGATCAGGGCCAAATTTATGAAAGATGTCAAAGGGCCTAAGACAACTCACTATCCCAAATTTCGGCGACATTGGACAGTAAATGCGCCTTTTATGGGTCCAAAACCTTCGGTTCATATGGCAGCTATATCCAAATCTGATCCGATCAGGGCCAAATTGAAGAAAGATGTCGAAGGGCCTAACACAACTCACTGTCTCAAATTTCAGCAAAATCGGATAATAAATGTGGCTTTGATGGGCCTAAAACCCTAAATCGGAGGATCGGTCTATATGGGGGCTATATCAAGATATAGTCCGATATAGCCCATCTTCGAACTTATATACCCTTTACCATGGATCGCATTTGCCGAGTTTTTTGCGCGGTATTTCTTTTTAGGTAAACAAATAATAATGGATAGGAATTGTTTTGCTATTGGAGATATTGGGATATAAATCAATCCATTCGGATAAGAACTGCGCCGTGTAGGGGCTCGAAAAGCATAATCGAGAGATCGGTTTATATGGGAGCTGTATCAGGCTATAGTTCATAACAAAACAGTCAAATCGGACGAGAAATGCGCCTTTTAAAGGGTCAAGAAGTCAAGACCCAAGACAGGTTTATATAGCAGCTATATCAAAACATGGACCGATTTGCACCATACTTAGCGCAGTTGTTGGAAGTGATACCAAAACACCACGTGCAAAATTTCAGAAAAATCGGAAAAGAATTGCGCCCTCTATTGCCTCAAGAAGTCAAGATCCAAGATCGGTATATATGGTACATATATATGGCTACAGACCAATTTGAATTATGTTTAACAAAGTAGTTGGAAGTGAAAGCAAAACACCACGTGCAAAATTTCAGACAAATCGGATAATAATTGCGCCAAGAAGTGAAGAGCCAAGATCATTTTATATGCCTGCTATGTCAAAACATGGACCAATTTGACCCATTTACAGTCCCAACCGACCTACACTAATAAGCAGTATTTATGCAAAATTTCAAGAGTTTACCTGTACTCCTTCGAAAATTTGGGTGCTTTCGACAGACGGACGGACGGACGGACGGGCATGGCTAGAGCGACTTAAAATTTTATTACGATAAAAAATATATATACTTAAGGGGGTCTTAGACGCATATTGTGAGATGTTACAAAGGGAGTGACGAAATTAGTGTGATGTCGGATAATGTCGGAAGGGGGCGGACCGCCCCTGTTACCCCAAAAATACCACCCAAAATCACAAGTGGACCGATAAAGACAATATGAATATCAAATGAAAGGTATAGAAGAGTAGAAAACGAATATGGTATTGAAAATTGGGTCCAAGTACCCAGGCAGCCGCCTGAACCCCAAAATGTCTAAAAATAGACAAATTGGTTGTCCATATCAATATGGGGCTTAAATGAAAAGTATTCGGGCGTAGATTACGAATCTGGCATACAAAATCAGATCGATGTGTATGGGGTTACCCCATCTCCCAAAAACTCCCCAAATGGACATATGACCCATCATAACTATATGGGACTCGGTTTGTTTGTTTTGTTCCGTAGAATCAAAAAAAGGAAGCAAAGGCTATATAATTTTTAGATATGAGATGATGGCTGACCCTCTTCCTTTCACCAAAAACGCCATCCAAAACGAAACTGATTAGCACAATATGGGTATCAAATGAAAGGTATTGGAGACTAGAAAATGAAAATCATATTAAATTTTGCGTCCAAGTACCCAGCGGGCCGCCCCAACCCAAAAAATCCTCTAAACAGATATATTCGTCATTCCTATCAATATGGGATTCTAACGAAAAATATCCGGCAGAAGATTACAAAGTAATGGGAGGCTACCCCACCCCCAAATACCCCCCAATAAGCATATCAGCCGACCATGGCTACATGGGATTCAAATGAAAGATATTTGGGAATAGATTAAAAATATGCCATTAAAATTTGCTTTAATGTCTAGGTGGCGCTTTTCCTCCCAAAAATACGTTGTATAGGTTAATTGACCCATTATAGCAATACGTGACTCAAATGAAAGGTATTCGAGAGTAGAAAACGAATATGATATCCACTTTTGGAGGTACGCTCTAAATCACCCCTTAAACTGAACTTTATTTCCGACTATAGCAATATGAAGCTCAAATAAACGGAATTTGTGAGTAAAGAACGAATTTGAAACCTATTTTCAGGGTTAAGGGCCGGTGGCCTCCCCAGCCCCACAACACCCTCCGAACGGTTCATAGTTACCGACCATGACCAAATGGTGTTCAAAGTAAAGGGATTTGGGAATGGAGACGAATTTGATATCCATATTTGGGTCGAAATGTCTTCTCTAATAAGCACTTCTCATTACCCAAATTTCAAGAATACCAGATCTCGGAGATTGGTAATGCGATTCGTTTGAAATTTCTTGCACTTTACTTCACTTGGGGACGGGGGCCGCCCAAAATCCGCCAAATGGATATACAGACCAATCACAACCATATAGAGCCATGTGTTTGGGGAGCAAAATACGTCCCTATTATGTAAAAGCTATTTGGGGTGGAAATTTATATTCATTTTCGGGACAAAGACCCTGGGTCCACACCACCGTCAAACACAACTTATTAACCGATCATGCCATTATGGGACTCATATGAAATATTTCTGAAAGCAGAGCACGAATCTTATATTTACTTTAATGGCAAACCCGAAATATTTACCAATACGGTAGTATGGGACTCAAAAGAAAGGCATTTGGGAGTAAAGTAAAAAATTTGCCCAAGAACCGCATCATTGAGTGCTTTCCGATTCAAGTTAAGCTTATCAACGATAAGGGTCGATTTTTTTCTACATGACCATGCATGGCATGGTACCTCGCAAATGTCGCCAGCATTAAGAGGGGATAACCACCGCTTTAAACTTTGTCCGACGTTCCGCCAGGATTCGAGCGCAGGCGTTCAGTGTCATAGGCTACAGTAGCACGAATTCGATATCCACATTCAGGGCGAAGTGTCCCCACCCTAAAAAGATATTAGAGAGTTAAAGAAGGCGCAGCGAAGCGGGCCCTGTCCAGCTACAACTACTCAAGTTTCCAAATTTCAGGAAAATCGAACCGGATAAAGGCCTTCGGGGGGATTAAGAAGACAATTTGAAAGATTGCCTTTAAAATACCCCGATTTACAAACTTTTTAAAGAAAACCAAATTTTTTGAAAATTTCTATCCTTTTTAAATTTGGACTACATAAACTTTCCTTCCTAGTTTAAATAAGACTTTAGTTATTCTTGCCGGTTGTTTCTCAATTTCATACTTAAGTACCAGACGAGAGACCATCATACATATTTTTTATAATTTTTCCTAAATAGGGAAATTCGTTTCATGGTTGACTTCAAGTTTTGAATGAAATCACAAATCATAAAAAAGAAAACAATTTGAAATACACGCCACATAGAACAACGACAAAAAAAAATGAAAAACCGTCCCTACGACTGACATCAAATGAAGAATAATGAAACGATATCAGCAGGAAACAGAAATCACAGGCGAATGTGACAGAGATTCGTCGGAGAATGAGAGTGAATGAAGTAAATAAAAAACTTAATCAATCAGCGTTACTGCCTGCCTGTCACTAATGCCACGTCATTGTAGGACAATAATTGAGAAGTTCAATTTCCCTCGCCACTACAATTCGGCTGTAGGGCGAAATATGGTGTATTTTCAAAGCATCTTCTTTCAGCAACCAACTAAGGAGGGACAAGACAGAGTATTTCATTCCGGTTATTCTCATTATCCTTGCACTCATTGCATCAGTCACGTCAGCAGAACTAATTCATAACAAATCTGGTCGAGTTGTGATCTGATGTGAGATTTAGCACAGACGACGCCATGCCATTCACGGTGTATGGATTTGTACATACATTCCAAATGATTTTTCAATTTTCATTTTTAATGTCAAACAATGACAGCTTACAGTGAGTGCCGACAGACAATCTTGTAATCACAAATGTCATGTAATCTTTATGAAATGCCCTAGATGGCAACCCAAATGGCGGGGGGTGATGATAAAAATTACTCTGAACAACTTTAAAAATGTCAATTTAAGAGTTTTAATATGTCAAGTCTACAAACCGCTGCAATGTTATGCAGCTTCATTATGTCTTTTGCAACACAACATGATGTCTTTCATTTCTCCCACCTGGGGGCTTGGCCAAACCTTTCACCAGCAGATTTGAATATTGCCATCAACTTTCATTTTGGTTTAATTTTTTTTTTTGTTCTTTACTACATGCAGCAGGCTTCCCACAATATTTCCATTATGCTTTTGAACTATTTATTCCCTGTCCCAATTCCACTTGACGATGGGTAAGCTCAAATTACCCAAAACAATTCATCTGTGGTAATCTCTTCTTTTCGTGCTTTTCGGGGAATATACGAAAAAATCTCAATTGGTTTGCTGGCATTTCCACTATACTGCCAGCTGGCACAGCTACAGGGAAAGAAAAAATTGATGCTAAACTCAAGTTGAACAAAATTAAAAGGCCAAATTTAGAAAAAAATTTGTTCATAGTAATTTTTCAAAAAAATTTCCCTAAAACCAGGTTTTAGGGGATAGGGGCTCAAGAAGCAAAATCGGGGATAGGTTTATATGGGAGCTGTATCAAGCTATTGATCGATTCAGACCACATTAGACACGTATGTTGAAGGTCATGAGGGAAGCCGTTGTACAAAATTTCTGCCAAATCGGATGACAATTGCGCCCTCCAGTGGCTCAAGAAGTCAAGATCCCAGATCGGTTTATATGGCAGATATATCTGGTTCTATACCGATTTACGTCATACTTAGCGCAGTTATTGAAAGTCATAACAAACACCTCATGCAAAATTCCAGTTAAATCGGATGAGAATTGCGCCCTCTAGAGGCTCAAGAAGTCAAGACCCAAGATCGGTTTATATGACAGCTATACCAGATTATGAACCAATGAACCAATTTGAATCATACTTAACACAGTTGTCGAAAGTGATACAAAAACAAAATTTCAGTTACATCGGACGAGAATTGCGCCCTCTAGAGGCTCAAGAAGTCAAGATCCCAGATCGGTTTATATGGTAGCTATATCAGGTTATATACCGATTTACGCCATACTTAGCACAGTTATTGGAAGTCATAACAAAACACGTCATGCAAAATTTCAGCCAAATCGGATGAGAATTGCGCCCTCTAGAGGCACAAGAAGTCAAGACCCAAGATCGGTTTATATGACAGCTATATCAAGTTATGGACCGATTTCAATCGTATTCAGCAAGGTTGTTGGAAGTCATAATAAAACACCTCATGCAAAATTTCAGCCAAATCGGATAAGAAGTGTTTCCTCTAGCGGCTCAAGAAGTCAAGATCCCATATCGGTTTATATGGCAGCTATATCAAAACGTGGACCCATATAGCCCATTTACAATCCCAACCGACCTACACTAATGAGAAGTATTTATGCAAAATTGCAAGCGACTAGTTTTACTCATTCGAAAGTTCGCGTGCTTTCGACAGACAGACGGACGGACGGACAGACGGACGGACATGGCTGGTTCGACTTGAAATATCATGAAGATCAAGAATATATATACTTTATGGGGTCTTAGACGAATATTTACAAACTGAATGACGAAATAATTATACCCCCATCCTATGGTCAATGAATTTTCAAAAAAAAAACAAATTTTATGAAATTTTACCTAAAGACAAAATTTCCATTAAATGTAGTTTACATACAAAAATGAAGTTTAAAGACAGGGGATTAAAAACCGCTCACAAATCTACCTACGCCGGAGCTTGTTGTTACTCCCCTCGGAATATTTCTGTTCCCTCAACAAACCCCAGGAGACATACCAGAGGTATGTTTGCAAGTTCACCCAGATCACAGAAAAAAACAGCTTACCAGAAAGAGGAGTCTACGTCTCTGAAGACACGGACAGGAACACAGCAAGTGTTTAATATACTCTCCCCCATCCTCATCGAGGCAACTCCTATAGAAGTCATTGTGAGGTATCCCCATTCGCGCCGCCATGCTGCCTACAGCACAGTGTCTGGTTATGACCCCTGTGAAAGTTCTCATCGACCTCTTATCGAACACCAGCAACTCCCTCGTTCTCCTCCGGTCGATGACCGGCCATAACGCCTTCGCAGTACGGCAACCATATACCGAGTCGCACCTCGCCACCGATGCCGCCTTGGCCATCCCATCTACTGTGTTCAGTAGCTCGACAAATGGCACGTAGCCAAGACCGATGACTGTTCCACCCGGCGCAGACGAACTCCTCCTGGCGCACTCGTGCGCCCTCTCATTTCCTGGAATCATGCTCAGCAACCCATGTCAGCGTCACCATCCCCGACCTCAAGGCCTTAAGCGCCGCCATACTGTCCGTATAAATTTTAAACGAAGGCCGTAAGCCCCTTTCCAGAATCAGAGTAGACCCTCATTCCAGTGCCAGTTGGAGCCATTTGTGTAGATCGAGGTCTCATCCTCCTCAAGTAAACTATCCCCTCTCCATTGGTCCCTCTAAGGAAAACGAATCGCGAATGCCTCCACACCAGTCGGCACTAGTGAGAGGTAGTCGGCAATCCCCTTGAGCCTACCCTCCGCATCCATAACACCCAGAATCGGACTATAGCCGCAATCATGCTCCTTCAGCATGCAGAGCTAACTCAGAATAAGTGCGACCCTGGCGGCGAAGTTCCAGATATAGGCCCCAAGGGGCTACATATCCAGCATCGCCTCCAGGCCTGCCTGCGGTGCGGATCTCAGTGACCCTGTGATACCGACGCTGGCCAGTCTCTGGACCATCCCGAAATTCCTCGCACGCGTCCTCTTCCATAGGACAGTACTCGTCTGACGATGGCCGTATACATTCAATGAGTCATCAAATCATCATCTACCATACATCCAATCGTCATCCCCCACTTCCTGCTGAATATCGTCCTGCAGGAGTAAAAAGCGCACGGTGCCTTACGGCTTTTTTCCTCAGTGTTGCCTTCCAGGCCACCAAAGCGCAGAAGTTAGCATATCCACCTGTGACGCTGTACGCCAGGGTTCGAATCCTGGCGAGACCATCAGAAAAAAATTTTCAGCGGTACTTTTCCCCTTCCTAATTTTGGCAACATTTGTGAGGTATTATGCCATGTAAAACTTCTCTCCAAAGAGGTGTGGCACTGCGCCACGCCGTTCGGACACGGCTATAAAATGAAGGCCCCCTATCATTGAGCTTAAACTTGATTCGGATTGCACTCATAGATATATGAGAAGTTTGCCACTGTTCCTTAGTGGAATGTTCATGGGCAAAATTTGCAATTTGTTCTCTTCCAGGACAATTTCGAATCGAGGACTATGCCTAGGTACTTCGCCTCCTTCGGCAGGCTGACCCCGTCCAAGGATGGGAGTCTAAACTTCGGAATCTTATATATACGCGTAAAAAGCACCAGCTCTGTCTTCCCTCGGTTGGTTCTCAACCCATTTCAGGTATCCTATCGCGACAACCTCCTCAGTGACCCTTCCATGATTTCGCTGATCGTCAACAGAAACCTGCCTCGGACCAGCAGCTCGACGTCGCCCCAATAAGCGATAATCCTTGTACCGTCCCCACCGAGATCCATTAGGATTTCATTAATCACGAGGTTCCATAGAATCGGTGAGAACACCCCTCCTTGGGGCGTTCCTCTGGTCACCCGCCTTCTGACCACACTATCTCCCAGGTTCGCATTAATAATCCTGCCATAAAGCATATTACTGGTTTACTAGGAGATTAATGGGGTGGATCCCCGTGCTGTCCAGTGCGGCGGCTAACGCCCCTATCTCCACATTATTGAAAGCCCCTCAATATCCAAGAAGGCCGCCAACGTGTAATCCTTCTGTCGCAGAGAGTTCTCGACTTCCTGTACCACCTCTTGAAGGGCCGTCTCCACCGACCTGCCTTTGAGTTACGCATGTTGTGCCCCATGAAGTTCTATATTGAGCTGAAACTTTGCACCGATTCTTTTTATGTCCATAGGCAAGTTAACTTCGTAGATGGGCTATATCGGACTATATCTTGATATGGCCCCCACAAAGACCGATCTCTCGATTTATGGTGTTGGGTCCATAAAAGGCGCATTTATTGCCCGATTTCGCCGGAATTTGAGACAGTGAGTTGTGTTACGCCCTTCGACATCTTTCTTCAATTTGGCCCAGATCGGTCTAGATTTGGATATAGCTGCCCTATGGACCGATCCGCCGATTTAGGGTCTTAGGCCCATAAAAATCACATTTATTATCCGATTTTGCTGAAATTTGGGACAGTGAATTGTGTTAGGTCTCTCGAAATCTTTCTGCAATTTGGTTCAGATCGGTACAGATTTGGATATAGCTGCCATATAGACCGATCTTTCGATTTAAGGTTATGGGGCCATAAAAGGCGCATTTATAGTCCAATTCCGACGAAATTTGGGACAGTGAGTTGTGTTGGGCCACTCGACATTCTTCTTCAATTTGACTCAGATTGATCAAGATTTGGATATAGCTGTCATATAAACCGATCTCCCGATTTGAGGTTTAAGGCCCATAAAAGACGCATTTAGTTTCCGATTTCACCGAAATTTGGTACAGTGGGTTAGGTTAAGCGCCTCGACATACCTCTGCAATATGGCACTATCGGTTCAGATTTAGATAAAGCTGCCATATAGACCGATCCGTCGATTCATGGTTTGAGCCCATAAAAGGCGCATTTATTGTCCAATTCCGACGAAATTTGGGACAGTGAGTTGTGTTGGGCCACTCGACATTCTTCTTCAATTTGGCTAAGATCGGTCTAGATTTAGATATAGCTGCCATATAGACCGATCACTCGATTTAAGGTTTTGGACCCATAAAAGCCGCATTTTTTGTCCGAGTTCGCCGAAATTTGGGACCGCGAGTTCGGTTAAGCCCTCAACATACCTCTGCAATATAGCACAGATCGGTTCAGATTTGGATATAGCTACCATATAGACCGATCTCTCGATTTAAGGGTTAGGGCCCATAAAAGACGCATTTATTGCTCGATGTCGCCGAAATTTGGGGCAGTGAGTTATACTCGATACTCTTCTTCAATTTGGCTTAGATCGGTCCAGATTTGGATATAGCAGCCATATAGACCGATCTCTCCATTTAAGATTTTGGGCCCAAAAAAGGCGCATTTTTTGTCCAAGTTCGCCGGCACAGTGAGTTGCGTTAGGGCCTTGGACATCCTTCTTCAATTTGGTCCAGATCAGTCCAGATTTGGATATAACTGCCATATACAGCGATCCTCCGATCCGATTTTGCTTAAATTTGGGACAGTGAGTTATGTTAGGTTCTTCGACATTTTTCTGCGACTTGGCCCAAATCAGTCCAGATTTGGATATAGCTGCCATATAGACCGATCTCTCGTTAAAGGTTTTGAGCCCATAAAAGGCGCATTTATTGTCCGAGTTCGCCGCGATTTGAGACAATGAGTTGTGTTAGGCTCTTCGACATTTTTCTGCAACTTGGCCCAAATTGGTCTATATTTGGATGTAGCTGCCATATAGATCGATATCTCGATTTAAAGTCTTGGCCCCATGAAAGTCGCATTTATAATTCGATTTCACTGAAATTTGACACAGTGACTTGTGTTAGGCTCTTCGACATCCATGTCGTATATGGTAGGGATCGGTTAATTTTTAGATATAGCTTTTCAACAGACCCATATTTTGTTATACACAATTGAACAAAGACTTGTTTTAATTTTATCCTTTTTTTTTTGTTAAACTTGAAATTTTTTTCGATGTAAGTTTGGCAATGACTTCTGGTATGCCGTTGGCACGAATAACCATATTTGGCTTCCTCAGAGAATTCATCACTGTGAACTCGTTGTTATTCATCCGGCTGTGATTCTTTGACATTCAATATTTAATCTCTACTTTATCATTCAACCAACCTGGAGGAATCTCAACAAAAGCTATCAGCTGAAAACTATTTCAGCATGCATGAAGAGAAGCTATGCGATGACAAGGTTTTCAGATAAGGCAAAAATGCCAATGGAGACTTTGAACAAACCACGACCAAGGATATATTTACGGAGACGATGACAAAAACATGCAGCAGCATAGAATGTTTAAGAAAAATATATATGACATTCAATAAATATTAGCAAACATTTTGGCAAAGAAATGTTTATCTAATATTCTATGGCTTGGAGAGAAGCCATACAAAGAAATACTTTTTAAATTGATAAACTTTATAAGGGGAGGAAAGAGATCTGGGTAGGCTTATGGAGTCAAAGGCCAAAATTGGGCATAATATCCCACATCCAAGGTAACTAAATCTGAACTGATTTCGACAGAGGTTTTCAAATGGCAAGGAAAATGATCCGCACCGAATTTCGGCCAAATCTGCTCAAAGAGACTAAGGCCCTCTTAGGAAAAATCGTTCGATAAACCTAGGTATCTTGGAGCTATGTGATTTTATTTAAACTGTACAGAGATTTGTGTCAAATTTCTTGAATTTTAGGCTGATTATTATCAATCACTTGTCGAAACACCCTTTCTATAAATATTCCTGAAATAATCTGGCTTTGCTTGCATTCAAACCATAAATTATAGACAAACATTAACCCACATCCTCCGGCAAACACATATGCAAACATTTTAATTTCCATTGTTCGGCTTTAAATTGAACAAAATGGATTTTCTTTATTTTTTTCTAAAGCTGCTGATGATGGTGGTGAGAGTGCAAGCCATTGTATTCGGATTAAAATATGTGAGGCTTTGTGTGTGCGTGGGTTTGATGCCTGCAGGATGTTCATATATTCATTAGCCGCGACTTGTGCTCACCCACACACACACACGCACACAAATACAATAAGATTATGTTAAATACCTACAAATAATGTTCAAAATCAGCGGCGCCAGCGGTGTCGTCGGCCGCTGAAACGCCCCCATAGCTTTTGACGTTTTCAATATCATTACGAGCAGGTGTTGCTGCATGTTTAACTTTTGCGATTATTATTTCGCTTTTGTTTTTCGTTTCTTCTCATTTTTTGGTTTCTTCCCCTGTCTCATATGTGAGGTAGCCCGAATCTTGTTCCTTTCATTTAAATGTCAATTTACTTTGTTTTAAATCTCTTGTTAACGCACTGGCAAGAGAAAATGTTGCAAAGAAACTGCAAATCAACTCACACAATGAATGTAGAATCTGAGTTTTAGGTAGATTAACATGAAATATTGACATGCAGAAATTACAAATTATGTTTGTAAATGATGTGGTAATGAAGGCAGTTCTTCATATTTATTAAAACAAAAGGTATTAGTGCCACAAGGAATATATATAACAAAGAATTTGCTTTCCAATAGATTGTTTAAAGAAAGGAACAAGTTAAAGCGTGATAAGATCGTCCGGGCCGAATCTTATATACCCTCCACCATGGATCGCATTTGTCGACCTCTTGCCACGGTATCTCTTTTTAGGCAAACAAAGGATAAAAGCAAAGAATTGCTATGTTATAGGAACAATATCAAGTAATGGTTTATTTCGGACCCTTAATGAACTGAATATTGGAGAACATAGTAGAAGTCATTGTGTAAAATTTCAGCCAAATCTAGTAAGAATTGCGCTCTTTAGAAGCTGAAGAAGTAAAATAGGGAGATTGGTTTATAGGGGAGCTGTATTAGGCTATAAACCGATTCATGCCATATTCGACACGTATGTTAAAGGTCACGAAAGAAACCGTTGTACAAAATGTCAGCCAAATCGGGAAATAATTGCGAACTTTGGAGGCTCAAGAACTCAAGATCCCATATTGGTTTATATGGCAGCTATATAAAGTTATGGACCAATTTGAACCATACTTAGTGCAGTTATTGGAAGTGATACCAAAACACCTCATACAAAATTTCAGCCAAATTGGATAATAACTGCGTCCTCTAGTGGCTCAAGAAGTCAAGACCCCAGATCGGTTTATATGGCAGCTATATCAGGTTATGGACGGATTTGAACTATTCTTGGCACAGTTGTTGAAAGTCATAACAAAACATAAAGTCAAAACAAAACTCATACAAAATTTCAGCAAAATCGGATAATAATTGCGTCCTCTAGTATCTTAAGAAGTCAAGACCCCAGATCGGTTTATATGGCAGCTATATCAGGTTATGGACCAATTTGAACTATTCTTAATACAGTTATTGGAAGTCATAACAAAACACCTCACACCAAATTTCAGACAAATCGGATAATAATTGCGTCCTCTAGTAGCTCAAGAAGTCAAGACCCCAGATCGGTTTATAAGGCAGCTGCATCAGTTTATAGACCGATTTGAACTATTCTTAGCACAGTTGTTGAAAGTCATAATAAAACATAAAGTTATAACCAAACTTTTACAAAATTTCAGCCAAATCTGATAATAATTGCGCCCCCTAGTGGCTCAAGAAGTCAAGACCCCAGATCGGTTTATAAGGCAGCTGCATCAGTTTATAGACCGACTTGAACTATTCTTAACAAAGTTGTTGGAAGTCATAACAAAATACGTCGTGCAAAATTTCAGCCACATCGAATAGGAATTGCGCGCTCTAGCGGCTCAAGAAGTCAAGACCCCAGATAGGTTTATATGACAGCCATATCAGGTTATAGACCGGTTTCAACAATACTTAGGACAGTTGTTGGAAGTCATAATAAAACACCTCATGCAATATTTCAACCAATCGGAAAGAATTGCACCCTATAGCGGCTCAAGAAGTCAACATCCCAGATCGGTTTATATGACAGCTATATCAAACCGTGGGCCGATATATCCCCTTTTACAATCCCAACCTACTTACACTAATAAGAAGTATTTGTGCAAAATTTCAAGCGACCAGCTTTACTCCTTCGAAAGTTGGCGTGCTTTCGACAGACAGACGGACGGACAGACGGACGGACAGACGGACGGACAGACGGACGGACAGACGGACGGACAGACGGACGGACAGACGGACAGACGGACGGACAGACGGACGGACAGACGGACGGACATGGGTAGATCGACATAAAATGTCGCGACGATCAAGAATATATACACTTTATGGGGTCTCAGACGAATATTTCGAGTAGTTACAAACAGAATGACGAAATTAAAATACCCCCCATCCTACGGTGGAGGGTATAAAAATAAACCGATCTGTACCATATACAACATAGATGTCAAATAGCCTAACATAAGTCAAGGTGTGAAATTTCAGTCAAATCGGATTATAAATGCGACTTTTTTTGTGGCCAAGACTTTAAATCGAGATATCGGTCTATATGACAGCTATATGCAAATTTTGATCGATCTAAACCAAATTGCAGAAATATGTGGAAGGGCTCAACTTAACTCAATGTCCCAAATTGCGGCTACATCTGGCCCCAAAACCTAAAACAGAGAGATCGGTCTATATGGCAGCTATATCCAAATCTGGACCGATCTGTGCCATAATGCAGAACTATGCCAAGCGGTTTAACATAAATCAATTTCCCAAATTTCGGCGACATCGGACAATAAATACGCCTTTTATGGGCCTAAGACCCTAAATCGGAAGATCGGTCTATATGGCAGCTATATCCAAATCTGGACCGATCTGTGCCATAATCCAGAACTATGTCAAGCGGCTTAACTTAACTCAATGTCCCAAATTTCGGCGACATCGGACAAGCAGCAAGTGGAGTTCGAAGATGGGCTATATCGGACTTTATCTTGATATATCCCCCATATAGACCGATCCAACGATTTCAGGTCTTATGCCAATAAAAGCCACATTTATTATCCGATTTTGCTGAAATTTGAGACAGTGGGTTGTGTAAGGCCCTTCGACATCCTCCGTCAATTTGGCCCAGATCGGTGCAGATTTGGATAAAGCTGCCATATAGACCGATCCTCCGATTTAGAGTCTTAGGTCCATAAAAGCCACATTTATTATCCGATTTCGCTGAAATTTGGTACAGTGAGTTGCGGTAGGCCCCTCACGATCCTTCGTCAATTTGGCCTTGATCGGATCAGATTTGGATATAGCTGCCATATAGACCGATCTCTCGATTTAAGGTTTTGGGCCCATAAAAGTCGCATTTATTGTCCGATGTCGCCGAAATTTGGGACATTGAGTTAAATAAAGCCCCTCGACATATTTCTGCAATATGGCACAGATCGGTCCAGATTGGGTTATAGCTGCCATATAGACCGATCTCACGGTTTGAAGTTTTGGGGTCATAAAAGCGCATTTGTTGTCCGATGTCGCCGAAATTTGGGACAGAGAGTTGTGTTAGGCTCTTCGACATCCTTCTTCAATTTGACTCAGATCGGTTCAGATTTGGATATAGCTGCCATATAGACCGATCTCTCGATTTAATGTTTTGGGCTCATAAAAGGCTCATATATTGTCCGATGTTGCCGAAATTTAGGGCAGAGAGTTATGTTTAGCCCCTCCACATATTTCTGCAATTTGGTCTAGATCGGTCGAGATTTGCATATAGCTACCATATAGACCGATATCTCGATTTATTGGCTTGGCCCCGAAAAAGGCGCATTTATATTCCGAAATTTGACTCAGTGACTTATATTTGGCTTTTCGACATCCATGTTGTGTATGGTTCAGATCGGTTTATTTTCAGATATATCTACTAAAAGACCAATATTTTGTTATACACAATTGAACCATGACTTTTACTTATTAGTATTTGGTGCAAATCGAAACATATTTCGATATAACTGCTATGGCACGTAAGTTATGCAATTTTCACCTTATTTTGATGAAAGGCGGTTTACATATATTCCAGAGATGGTGGGTATCCAAAGTTCGGCCCGGCCGAACTTAACGCCTTTTTACTTGTTTTAAGTTTTCAATTTCGTACAAATACTTTTTATTATTGTAGGTTGGTTGGGATTATAAATGGGCCAAACCAGTCAATGTTTTGATATAGCTGCCATATAAACCGATCTTGGATCTTGTCTTCTTTAAACACTAGAGGGCGCAATTCTTTTCCGATTTGCCTGAAATTCGGCATGATGTGTTTCAGTACGACTTCCAACAACTGCGCTAAGCATGGTTTAAATCGGTCCATGTTTTGATATAGCTGCCATATAAACCGATCTTTGGTCTTGACTTCTTGAGCCTCTAGAGGGCGCAATTCTCGTCCGATTTGATTTTGCTCGTAGTGTTTTGGTATCACTTCCAACAACTGTGTTAAGTATGATTCAAATCGGTTCCTAATCAGGTATAGCTGTCATATAAAATGATCTTGAATCTTGACTTCTTGAGCCAATAGAGCACGCAATTCTCATTCGATTTGGTTGAAATTTTGTACAACGGCTTCTCTTATGACCTTCAACATACGTGTCTATTGTGGTCCGAATCGACAAATGGCGTAATACAGCTCCCATATCAACCGATATCCCGATTTTGCTTATTGAGCCCCTACAGGGCGCAATTCTTACCCGAATGAACTGAAATATTACACAATGACTTCTACAATGTTCAGCATTTATTTATGGTCCGAATCTTGATATAAGTCCGAGCATCCACTGGAAGCCAAAGATACAAAATTTACGGCAGTTTTCTCCTTCTCTCTTTAAAGAAATATTTGTTTACGACTTTAAGAAAGCCGTCCTCATAGCAATGAAGGCAAATGACTCATGAGAAAAAATGAGTGAGTTTTTTCTCCACAGCTTTCCAGGGAAAAACTTTACGCAGCTTGGCAAAAGAAATATTGTGCGTCTTAGGGCAATTTGTTGGTTCAAAGTGGGCACTTTATGTCAATGCTGAAAAAAATGCATAAATACCTTAAGTTTATGGCCATCACTCAGAGACCCATACACTTTAGAGTCTTTCTCGTCAGAGTCGTGAGTTTCTGGTCCTCCAATGGTCATCAGTTCCATTACCATGGTTATTACTGTGCCATAAAGTGCAATTTGTTGCTCATGTTTGGTTGATTCGAAATAAAAAACTGAATTTAATTTTTCTTTTTTTCTTCGAGTATATGCTAACTTTGGCACAATTTAAATCAAATTGCTTTGTTCGTGGTCATGTTGTATTAGGTGATGGGGAGAAAGGAAAATTTTGTTTTTTTATTTTGCATTTTATGTCCCATCATTAAGGTCCGTGATAAATGTTTTTGGTCACGGTGTGTGAAACCTCTGGGAAGAATTTGTTTGGTCTAAAATAAGTTCATTTACTTTGTTATGATTTACTTAATTTCGGAATTGTTGTGGTACACATTGCCTCTATTCTATAAAACGAAATAGTCTGCAAAGTTTTTAACAAAGCTTTGTGATTTTCACAGCCACTTTGCTTGGAATTAAGGTCATGTTTTGTGCTTACTCCTCTAACGATTTTTTTTATTACTTTGTCAAGTTTGTGTGCAGGTAATAGCAAAAATTATGAAAATTTAGTTTAAGCTGTGTTTTTTTTTCTGTGCATAAAGACCAAATTGTGTGTGGTTGGAAAATCCGAAAAAGGAAATTTGAGGGTTCATACAAAGCTGCCGCTTTTATCACATCCTTCCTAAAGGCGACGGCACATGAGTAGGGAGTTATCGTGCAACGTGTTAAGTGAGATCCAAATCAAATCATGTAAAAGTCTACAGTTGCATAAAAATGAAAAGAAAGAAAAAATCCAGTAAGGAAAGGCAAAAGTCGGGCGGAGCTGACTATATAATACCCTACACCTACTCTACAATTATAAATTCGGGCAATATACAAATATATATGTAAACGAGAGCTATATCTAAATCTGAACCGACTGTCAAATAAATAATTTGTCATATAAGTGCAAATCCGGCGATAAAAATGTATGGGTGCTACATCCGATTTTGATGAAACCTTGCAGATATGTTAGGATGAGTAACAAAACACTCCGTGCCAAATTTTATGCAGATCGGGGAGCTATATCTAAATCTGAACCGATTTTGATGAAATTTCGCAGATATGTTAAACAGTAGCAAAGCAGTTCGTTCAAAATTTTATGCAGATCGGCTGAAAATTATAGCTGCTACGGCCATTTAAGTGCAAATCGGGCGATACATATATTGTATATGGGAGCTATATCCAAATCTGAACCGATTTGGATGAAATCTTGCATATATGTTAAAGTCAATAACAAAACAATCGGTGCCAAATTTTGTGCAGATCGGATGCAAATTGTAGCTGCTACGGCCAATTAAGTGCAAATCGGGCGATATATATATAGGGGAGCTATACCTAAATCTGAACCGATTTGGATGAAATCTTGGATATTTGTTAAGGTCAATAACAAAACAATCTGTGCCAAGTTTTGTGCAGATCGATTGAAAATTGTAGTTACTACGGTCATTTAAGTGCAAATCGGGCGATATATATATAGGGGAGCTATATCTAAATCTGAACCGATTTTGATGAAATTTCGCAGATATGTTAAGATCAATAACAAAACAATCCGTGCCAAATTTTGTGCAGATCGGTTGCAAATTGTAGCTGCTACGACCAATTAAGTGCAAATCGGCCGATACACATATATGGAAGCTATATCTAAATCTGATCCGATTAAAAATGAATTTTGCAGATATGTTGATATTAGCAACGAAACAACCCGTGCCAAATTTTGTGCAGATTGGTTGAAAATTGTAGCTGCTACGGCCAATTAAGTGCAAATCGGGCGATACATATATATGGGAGCTATATCCAAATCTGAACCGATTTGGATGAAATCTTGCAAATATGTTAAGATCAATAACAAAACTATCCGTACCAAATTTTGTGCAGATCGATTGAAAATTGTAGTTACTACGGTCATTTGAGTGCATATCGGGTGATACATATATATGGAAGCTATATCTAAATTTGATACGACTAAAATTAAATTTTGCAGATATGTTGACATTAGCCTCGAAGCAGCCCGTGCCAAATTTTGTGCAGATCGGTTGAAAATTGTAGTTACTACGCCCATTTAAGTGTGAATCCGGCGATTCATATATATGGAAGCTATATCTAAATCTGAACCGATTTTTACCAAAATCAGTAGAGTTCATCCTTAGGCCAAAAAAGTGATATGTGCGAAATTTCGTGATGATTGGACAACAAATACGACCTGCACTTTGATTGCAAGAATAAATGGAGTCACAGAAGGACAAACGGACGGACGGACAGACGAACAGACGGACATGGCTATGTGGAATCAGAAAGTGATTCTGAGTCCATCCGTATACTTATCGATGGGTCTAGTTCTTCTCCTTTTTAGCGTTGCAACCAAATGCACAAACTTATAATACCCTGTACCACAGTGGTGGTGTAGGGTATAAAAATGGTTGTACAGTAATGATATTTCGTACGTTAAAATACTGTAGTAATTGAGACGTATGACAAAAATGGCATGTTTTCTCTTCGTGGGAAAATATTTCTTGACCGTGAGTAGTGATTTATTTCGTGAGTCGTGAACTCCTCATGACTCGTGATGGCCTCGTGAGTCGTGAATGTTCCCTAAGACGTGATTTTATAGTAAGTCGAACGTGAGCATGCGTGACTAATATGTTTATCCTGTGAGGGTATGTGCACGTGAAACGACACAGAAAAGTCGTACGTGATTAACTTTTTTTTTTGTGAGCGTGAGAGAAAAATCCCTTACGTGCATTTTTTTTATACCTTCCACCATAAGATGGGGGGTATACTAATTTCGTCATTCTGTTTGTAACACCTCGAGATATTCGTCTAAGACCCCATAAAGTACATATATTCTTGATCGTCATGACATTTCAAGTCGAACTTGCCATGTCCGTCCGTCTGTCCGTCCGTTTGTCTCGCCTGTCCGTCCGTCTGTCCGTCCGTCTGTCCGTCCGTCCGTCTGTCCGTCCGTCTGTCCGTCCGTCTGTCCGTCCGTCTGTCCGTCCGTCTGTCCGTCCGTCTGTCCGTCCGTCTGTCCGTCCGTCTGTCCGTCCGTCTGTCCGTCCGTCTGTCCGTCCGTCTGTCCGTCCGTCTGTCTGTCCGTCTGTCCGTCCGTCCGTCCGCCTGCCCGTCCGTCTGTTCGTCCGTCTGTTCGTCCGTCCGTCTGTCCGTCCGTCTGTCCGTCCGTTTGTCTGTCCGTCTATCCATCCTTCTGTCCGTTCGTCTGTCCGTCCGTCTGTCCGTCCGTCTGTCCGTCCGTCTGTCCGTCCGTCTGTTTGTCGAAAGCACGCCAACTTTCGAAGCAGTAAAGCTAGCAACTTGAACTATTGCACAAATACTTCTTATTAGTGTAGGTCGGTTGGGATTGTAAATGGGCCATATCGGTCCATGTTTTGATATAGCTGCCATATAAACCGATCTTGGATCTTGACTTCTTGAGCCACAACAACTCTTATCCTATTTAGCTGAAATTTTGCATGACATGTTTGAGTATGACTTCCAACTTCTGTGCTAAGAATAAATCATATCGGTCCATAACCTGATATAGCTGCCTTATAAACCGATCTGGGGTCTTGAATTCTTGAGTTCCTAGAGGGCGCAGTTATTATCCGATTTAGCAAAAATTTTGCATGAGGTGTTTCGTTATGATATCCAATAACTGTTCCAAGTATGGTTTAGAGGGCGCAATTCTTATCCGATGGGAATGAAATAACCTGATATAGCTGCCATATAAACCGATCTGGGATCTTGTTTTTGCCTAAGAAGAGATGCCGGGAAAAGAACTCGACAAATGCGATCCATGGTGGAGGGTATATAAGATTCGGCCCGGCCAAACTTAGCACGCTTTTACTTGTTCTGGATGTATTGGTAGCTCTTCCAATGTTTCTGGCTTATCTTCACTCCAAAAAAATTTTGCCAAAAATGAGCTTCGTCGCTCAATGGAAGAATCGCACGACGAACTTTCTTAACAGATCACTTATTTTGATAATAAAATTCAATTATTTGCTAGCGTTGTTCGATTCTAAGACAATTTATAGTTAAATTATAGACTAAATTGAAAATATTTGACAGTGAAACAAAATACAAAACGTGCGTGAGCTGTTTAAACCAGTATTGCCAAAAAGATAGTAGCTAAAAAATCAACCGTTTTTTATGTCATGGGACACACATGTCCACCTGTCCCTTAGCATATGGTTTATCCAGTCTCTAAGGACCGTGTCCTCCCGGTACTGGTCCAAGGATGGGATCAGTGTGTCAGTCGGCACTTTGCTAAAAGCCCCCTCACAACCTCATGCAGGGCAGTCTCCACCGACCTACCCTTGACCTAGGCATGCTGTTTGTATTTGAGCAGTTCGCTTGATATCCTACTCTTTATCAAGGCATCCATGATTTTGAGTAGAAACCACAAACCACGATATATTTTTATACCCACCACCGAAGGATGGGGGTATATTCATTTTGTCATTCCGTTTGCAACACATCGAAATATCCATTTCCGACCCTATAAAGTATATATATTCTTGATCAGCGTAAAAATCTAAGACGATCTAGCCATGTCCGTCCGTCTGTCCGTCTGTCCGTCTGTCTGTTGAAATCACGCTACAGTCTTTAAAAATAGAGATATTGAGCTGAAATTTTGCACAGATTCTTTTTTTGTCCATAAGCAGGTTAAGTTCGAAGATGGGCTATATCGGACTATATCTTGATATAGCCCCCATATAGACCGATCGGCCGATTTAGGGTCTTAGGCCCATAAAAGCCACATTTATTATCCGATTTTGCTGAAATTTGGGACAGTGAGTTATGTTAGGCCCTTCGACATCCTTCTTTAATTTGGCTCAGATCGGTCCAGATTTGGATATAGCTGCCATATAGACCGATCCTCCGATTTAGGGTCTAAGGCCCATAAAAGCCACATTTATGGTCCGATTTCGCTGAAATTTGGGACAGTGAGTTGCCTTAGGCCCTTTGCCATGTTTCTTCAATTTGGTCCAGATCGGTTCAGATTTGGATATAGCTGCCATATAGACCGATCCTCCGGTTTAGGGTCTTAGGCCCACAAAAGCCACATTTATTATCCGATTTTGATGAAATTCGGGGCAGTGAATTGTGTAAGGCCCATCGACATCCTTCGTTAATTTGGCTCAGATCGGTTCAGATTTGGATATAGCTGCCATATAGATCGATCCTCCGATTTATGGTGTAAGGCCCATAATAGCCACATTCATTATCCGATTTTGATGAAATTTGGGACAGTGAGATGTGTTAGGCCCCTTGACATATTTCCTCAATTTGGTCCAGATCGGTTCAAATTTGGATATAGCTGCCATATAGACCGATTTCTTGATTTATGGTTTTGGGCCCATAAAATGCTCATTTATTGCCCGATGTCCCCGAAATTTGGAACAGTGAGTTAAGTTAAGCCCCTTAACATACTTTTGCAATATCGCACAGATCGGTCCAGATTTGGATATAGCTGCCATATAGACCGATGTCTAGGTTTTAGGTTTTGGGGCCATAAAAGACGCATTTATTGTCCGATGTCGCTGAAATTTGAGACTGTGAGTTTGGTTAGGCTCTTCGACGTCCTTCTTCAATTTTGCCCAGATCGGTCCAGATTTGAATATAGCTACCATATAGACCGATCTCTGGATTTAAGGTTTAGGCCCCATAAAAGAGGCATTTATTGTCCGATTTCTCCGAAATTTGGGACAGTGCTTAGTGTTAGGCTCTTCGACATGTTTATGCAGCTTGGCCCAAATCGGTCCAGATTTGGATATAGCAGCCATGTAGACCGATATCTCGATTTAAAGTCTTGGCCCCATAAAAGGCGCATTTTTAATCCGATTGCACTGAAATTTGACACACTGACTTATGTTCGGCTTTTCAACATCCGTGTCGTATATAGTTTAGATCGGTATGAGGTATATGAGTATAAGGTATGAAATTTTCACCGAATTTTTATGAAAGGTGGTTTACATATATACCCGAGGTGGTGGGTATCCAAAGTTCGGCCCGGCCGAACTTAACGCCTTTTTACTTGTTACGAATTACCTTAAATGTTAAATTTTATCTAATCTTAAATAAAAACTCATCAATATATGAAACAGTGATATGAGGTTGTAAAACGTCAATACCCTAATGACGACGTTAGAATAGTCAAACGTATCAAAATACGAGGACTTTGTGGGCTAGGTCAGCGGAAAAGCTCCAGCGGAAAAGTCTTTTGATGGAGGGCATTGTGGAACTACCGAAACTCCAATAGAAAGATCAAATGATGACAATCACCTCGTAATTTGATAGCAGAGATTGGAGAAAGACGGCAGAAGATTGGTGCGCTTGGAAGACTATTCTAAGTTGGGTTAAGGGGAAAAAATTTTCTATCACAGCCAATTAAAGTAAGGTAAGTAATTGCTTCAAACTTCAAACTTAAGAGTTGGATTGGTTTCAACATCTGTCATCTCTATATCAAGACGTCGAGTTTTGGATCGACCTTTAATAAAATACACGAAATGTTATGACGTTTAAGTGAGGGTGGGTTTAAAAGACCTAAAAACTTTCCTTTTTTTTGTTGGCACTATGAACATTATCTTAATCATCTCATATACCCAGCGGTACAATAAAATCGACTACAATCCACTTACCCCCCAACCCTACTCACTGTTATGTGAAATTAACTCTTCTAAGCCATTAAAGCTAATAACTCATTTTTCTTTGGAGACTCCTCAATAGCTCCATAGAATCCAGAAGCAAAGATTTGTTCTCCTTCAATGCTGCATAAAATTCATTCTCTGAGCTATCATTTTAATCTTTTGATACATAAAAGGATGCTGTAACTAAACTATTCACACAGACACCCATACACACACACACACCCACACACTCACTCACACATAATGTATTGCTTTAATTTTTCATAACCGCATAGACGTATTTGCTGATGGTCGGTGTATTGGAACTCGTGTCGCTTGATTTCCTGCCACATCACAACACACTCCACACTCCACATACAGATACACTTGTCCCAATGACTGGGAGGATATTCCATACAGCAGAGAATATAGCATTGGAATGGCATGGAATAGGAAGCCCTCATTGAATGGGTTTTGGAGGCACGACCGACACAATGTTAACAAGGTTGCATTTAAACGCAATCAAAATTGACTTTTACGAGCTAAGCTAGGATGTCTGCAAAACCAGCTCATTTCCTTCCTTGACAATCCAACCAATACATAAACGCACACACACACACACACACACTCACTCACACATGCACATATATAGCAACCAGCAAATATTCACTTTTCCACTCAGGCCTCACCAACAACGCACGAATACAAATACTGCTGTGCTGATTTTACATTTATGATCGAAAATGCCTTCCTTGACTTCTAAAAGCGGATATTCCGAGGACATGCATGCGAGGACGTGTGCTGCCTGCATGGTCTTCCTATTTATGTCTATGACTATGGATGAATTGACGTTGTCTGCATGTGGGCTTCATACAAATGTTTGTATGGATGTGTACACATTGGCGGATGTGTAGCCTGCCATATGGATGAATGGCCATGGGGTGGGGTGAGAGGGGGGGCTGATATGCTCACGATTGTCAGTAGGATGAATGGATATGCGTTTTACCCTCTGGGAAATTAGTTTTCCTTTCATTTGCTTGTTTTTCGCCTGCGTGTTTGTGTTAACGGTCCAATGTGCTCGGGCACACTTTACAAGTTTTTTATGCCTCACTTTTTTTCTCACATCTTCTCGCAAGTGTTATTAACGAAAATTACGCAAAAACGATTTTGTTTGCAGAAAATACAAAACGAAAATCTTAGAAAATAAAGCAGGCATCTTTAGAATGATAGATATTACATCTCGATCTAAGTCTGATGTGAAGGTTCCCAATGCAGACGGGCTGTAGGCTCGAAATCGGCCCTGAATTCTAGGATAGTCCACTGGCTCTACAGGAGCATGATTAGACCAATACTTACTTACGCCTCAGTAGTTTGGTGGACTGCTATGGAGAAAAGGGTGCAACATGCGGACCATACAACAGGTTCAGAGAACATGTAGTCTTGGCATAGGCGGAGCGATGAGGACCACGCCCACTAGGGCAATAGAGACCATTCTAGATATCCGACCCACTGACATACAGATTAAGTGTGAGGCAGACTTAAGGCGATGGGAAAATGGATTGAGGATGGGAGCAGCTCATACCATCGCGGCATAATCGAGGCGACGATAGGAAACCTGAAAGGAAGGGAAAAGGTTTCCGATCGGATACCTGAGGTGAACCTTGAAGTCGAGTACGAGGCACTGCTGCCATCGGCACAGTCTTGGATTGACGGAACCCTAGTATTGCCATCTGGAAAATCATGCTACACGGATGGATCAAAGCTAGAGGACAGAGTGGGCCTGGGGCTTTACATTGAGATCCCAGGGACTGTGATCTGTTTTAGACTGTCTAACGGTCCTGCAGGCGGAGATATGGTCGATCACAGCATGCGTGAAGTGGTGTGGTGCTAACGCGAAGATGTCGAGTGTGAAAATCTTTGCAGACAGTAAAATTGCCACAAGGGCAAGAACAACCAATATGGTAAGGTCACGAACAGTCTTGCAGTGTAAGAAGGAGATTAACGCCTTCTCTGAGTGTGGGAAAATCCGCATCGTTTGGGTGCCGGGCCATAACGGAGTACGGGGAAATGAAAGGGCAGACGATCTGGCGGTGAAGGCCAGAGAACTGCCGTCAATAAACTTGGTTAACCTGAATCCTATCGGGTCGACGCAGACCGTGGCATGGGGCGGATTAATATCTGCACCCTCTTTTCAACCTAACCTAAATCTGATGGAAAAAAAGCCTTGAAGATGCCTAACAAATCCGTAAGGGAGATCAGTCTATATGAGAGCTATATCGAACAACTAAAATCGTGCAAAGTTCGGCCGGGACGAATCTTGGAAACCCACCACCATGGATCCTGCTAAAAATTTATACAAAATAAAGTTAATTGAAGGGCGTAAATTTATTCTACTTAACAAATTTCAGTCAAACCAGCAAAAATTACAGCTTCTAGGAACCGAAAAAGAATGACCGAGGGACCGGTTTACATGGGAGCTATATCAGGTTATAAACCGATTCGAACCGTACTAGACACTGTAGTTGAAAATCATAACAGAATAAAAATTGCGGCTTGTAAGGGCTCAAGAAGACAAATCGGGCGATCGGTTTATATGGGAACTATATCAGGTTATAGACCGATTTAAACAGTACTCGACACAGTTGTTGAAAATCATAGCGAAACACCACATGCAAAATCTCAGCAAAATTGGACAAAAATTGTTGCTTGTAACGGCTCAAGAAGACAAATCTGGAGATCGGTTTATATGGGATATTACCCATTCACAATCCCCAATGACCTACACCACATACATAGGCTATTTATTTTTTTCATATCAGAAGGGAGGCGGACCCTCCCCCTTACCCCAAAAGTACTACCCAAAAATAAAAGTGGACCGATCGAGACAATACGGGATTCATATGAAAGGTATTCAGAAGTAGAGTACGAATTTCATAGTAGAAATTGTGTCCAAGTAACTAGCGGGCCGCCCCAACCCCAAAACCCCCTAAAATAGGTTTTTTAAACGATTGTGACAATATGGGACTTAATTGAAAGGTATTCGGGAGTTGATTACGAATACGGTCAGGAAGGAGATAAAGGCTTTATAATTTGTTGATTTCGGAAGGGGGAGGACCCTCCCCCGTTACCCCGAAAACACTACCTAAAATCAAGCGTAAACCGATCGGGACAATATGGGTATCAAATGAAAGGTATTGAAAAATAAAATGCGAATATTGTATTAAAATTTGGGTCTAAGTACTCGTCGAGCCTCCCCAACCCCAAAATTCCCCCAAACAAACATATTGAACGTTGATATCGATATGGGTCTCAAATGAAAGGTATTCGGGAGTAGATTACGAATCTGGCATGCAAAATCAGATCGAAGTATGGGGGGTCACCCTACCCCCGAAAAACGGCTTAAATGGTAATTTTACCCATCATGACTATATGGGACTCGGTTTTTATACCCACCACCGCAGGATGGGGGTATATTAATTTTGTCATTCCGTTTGAAACACATCGAAATATCCATTTCCGACCCTATAAAGTATATATATTCTTGATCAGCGTAAAAATCTAAGACGATCTAGACATGGCCGTCCGTCTGTCCGTCTGTCTGTTGAAATCACGCTACAGTCTTTAAAATAGAGATATTGAGCTGAAATATTGCACAGAGTATTTTTTTGTCCATAAGCAGGTTAAGTTCGAAGATGGGCTATATTGGACTATATCTTGATATAGCCCCCATATAGACCGATCCGCCGATTTAGGGTCTTAGGCCCATAAAAGCTACATTTATTATCCGATTTTGTTGAAATTTGGGGCAGTGAGTTATGTTAGGCCCTTCGACATCCTTTGTCAATTTGGCTCAGATCGGTCCAGATTTGGATATAGCTGTCATATAGACCGATCCTCCGATTTAGGGTCTAACGCCCATAAAAGCCACATTTATTGTCCGATGTCGCTGAAATTTGACACAGTGAGTTTGGTTAGGCTCATCGACGTCCTTCTTAAATTTTGCCCAGATCGGTCGAGATTTGGATATTGCTGCCATATAGACCGATCTCTCGATTCAAGGTTTAGGGCCCATAAAAGAGGCATTTATTTTCCGATTTCGCCGAAATTTGGGACAGTGCTTTGTGTTAGGCTTTTCGACATGTTTATGCAACTTGGCCCAAATCGGCCCAGATTTGGATATAGCTGCCATGTAGACCGATAACTCGATTTAAAGTCTTGGCCCCCTAAAAGGCGCATTTATAATCCGATTTCACTGAAATTTGACACAGGGACTTATGTTCGGCTTTTCGACATCCGTGTCGTATATAGTTCAGATCGGTATGAGGTATATGAGTATAAGGTATGAAATTTTCATCGAATTTTGATGAAAGGTGGTTTACATATAAACCCGAGGTGGTGTGTATCCATAGTTCGGCCCGGCCGAACTTAACGCCTTTTTACTTGTTTTGTTTGTTCAAAAACGGCTGAACCGATTTTCTTAAGATTGTCACAGATTGTGTAAGTTTGTCTGGAAGGAACCTTGGGCTATATAATTTTTAGATATCGGAAGGGGGCGGTACCGCCGCCCAATGATAAGGGACTTTTGTTTACAGCCGAGTCCGAAAGGCGTTCCGCACTGCGACATCTCTTTGGGGCGAATTTTTTACATGACCATGCATGGCAAATGTAGCCAGCATTAAGAGGAGATCATCACCGCTTTAAATTTTGTCCGATGTTATCGCCAGGAATTGAACGCAGGCGTTCAGCGTTATAGACGGACATAGGCTACAGTGGCACGAATTCGATATCCGCGTTCAGGGCGAAGTGCCCCAACCCTAAAAAGATATTAGAGAGTTAAAGAAGGCGCAGCGGAGCGGGCCCGGTTTGGCTAGTTAAGTATTGGGTGGCCCAAAAAGTAATTGCGGATTTTTCATATAGTCGGCGTTGACAAATTTTTTCACAGCTTGTGACTCTGTAATTGCATTCTTTCTTCTGTCAGTTATCAGCTGTTACTTTTAGCATGCTTTAGAAAAAAAGTGTAAAAAAAATATATTTGATTAAAGTTCATTCTAATTTTTATTAAAAATGCATTTTTTTTCTTTTAAAAAATCCGCAATTACTTTTTGGGCAACCCAATATATGTGCAAAATTTCAAGCTGCTAGCACTACTCGTTCCGTGTTATAAAAATGGAATTATAAGCACAAATACTTGACAAGGTCTTAGGAGTGGACGACAGAGAGCCGAAAGGACATTGCTTGGATATAACTTCTCACTAGCATGCTGTTCGTCATTTAGTTCAACCGTTCCCATTGGCATGTTGAACCTCTCAGTGAAGTTCGCAGTCTTATCGTAATCGAGAACAACATCCATCATCTAATCTTCGTTATCGGCAAAGAGATGCTATTCCGAAGACTTTATTTGGAATCCATGGTGGTGGCAGTTTTGAACTTCTTCATCTTAACCTCATCATAGTAGGGATAAAGAAATTCATAATGAAGTTTAAATCGATTGAAAACAGGTCTCCTGTGCTACCAGACAGATATTCAAAAGGTCAGACAAACATCGATGTCACCAAATTTACAACAATAAGTAAAAGCGTGCTAAGTTCGGGCGGATCGAATCTTGTAAACCCTCCACCATGGATCGCATTTGTCGAGTTCTTTTACCGGTATCACTTTTCCGGCAAACAAAGGATGAAAGAAAAGAACTGCTATGCTATTGGAGCTGTATCAAGTTTTGGTCCCATTCGGACCATAATTGAATTGAATATTGGAGACCCCAGTAGTAGTTATTGTGTAAAATTTCAGCCGAATCGGTCAGGAATTGCGCCCTCTAGAGGCTCAAGAAGTCAAGACCCCAAATCGGTTTTTATGGCAGCTTTATCAAAACATGGACCGATATGGCCCATTTAGAATCCCAACCGACTTACGCTGAAGAGAAGTATTTCAGGCGGCTAGCTTTACTCCTTCGAAAGTTTGCGTGCTTTCGACAGACAGATGGCAAGATCGGCTTAAAATGTCATGACCATCAAGAATATATTGGGTTGCCCAAAAAGTAATTGCGGATTTTTTAAAAGAGAGTAAATGCATTTTTAATAAATCTTAGAATGAACTTTAATCAAATATACTTTTTTTACACTTTTTTTCTAAAGCAAGCTAAAAGTAACAGCTGATAACTGACAGGAGAAAGAATACAATTAGAGAGTCACAATCTGTGAAAAAATTTGTCAACGCCGACTATACGAAAAATCCGCAATTACTTTTTGGGCAACCCAATATATACTTTATGGCGAATATTTCGAGGAGTTACAAACAGAATGACGAAATTAGTATACCCCCATTTTATGGTGAAGGGTATAAAAAGAATTATTGAATTTAGGTGTTATCTGTACAGTGAGTTTTACAAGCGCCATGATAATTGAGTGTTAAAACTTTTATGACTAAATTAGAATATTGCCTTTCCAATATGGTCTAGCTTAGAGAAATAATCCATCCAATATCCCTTAACCATTACAACACCCTTTATTATCTACCCATTGCCAAACACAGCTATGCAGGACAATGTCTGGTCTTTATTAGTTTCTTGTTCCGCAACGCACAAGATGAACCATGAAATACAGAAAACTGGCTTCACACAAACACTCTCATACGCCCTGACATAAAAGTCAAAACTTTGGGCCATATTTTAAACTTTTACTTTTCATCTCATTATGTTTGTGCTTTTTGGGGCTTCATGACGATATTCATTTTTTTTTTTTTCTTATTCTAAATCATCCCATCCCATAAGCGGCGGAAAAGGGAAAGTAGTAAAGTATGAAACAAAAGAAACTGTGAAAAACTGTATGCAAATGAGAAAATTTTCATTAGAATGGGTTTCAACCCCCTCAAGAACTCATAATACGATGATTCGGTCCTCTTGCTAACTGGAACATTATTTTGAGGCTCCAAAAATGTAAATATTGTTGCCCTTATACATAACATAAGTTTCAGTGAAACACTTTCTGTTTTTCATCACTTTTTTTTTTGCTCATGTTTTATTTTGTATACCCTACTCTACTACCGTGGTAAGAGTTTGCAATATGGGCTTAAGATCCTAAATCGGCAAAATGACTTATATGGCAGCTACATCCAAATAATGTTGCATGGGTACGTAAATAAGCGGAATTGTTGATTTTGGAGTGAAGATCAGCCCGAACACATTGCTTTGGTAGCTGCATCCAGAAAAAGTCACAGTTTGGTGTGGTTTATAGGCTGGTGGCATCATTGGACCGTACTTCTTCATAGATAATGCGAATCGTAACGTAATTTTTTTTTTTGCCCAAAATGCAAGAGCTTGACTTGCATGACATGTGGTTTCCACAAGACGGTGCCACATGCCACACAGCACGCGTAACAGTGGACTTATCGAAAGGCGAATTCGGTGAACATTTTATTTCACGTTCTGGACCGGTCAATTGGCCGCTAAGACCGTGCGATTTAACTCCTCCTATTAAAGATCATGTCTATACAGGCAAGCCCGCCAAAAAAATTCTTTAAAGCATTTATTCATGAAATACCTGCCGTAAAGTTGGAAAGTGCTAGCCAAAATTGGACTAAGTGGATGGACCATTTGAATCGCAGTTACGGTCAACAATTGCATAAAACAATCTTCAAACACTAAATAATATGGACCATACTATCGATTAAAATAAAAAAAAAAACTTTCCTACAATAAACAAGTAAAGCGTGCTAAGTTTGGTCGGGCCGAATCTTGGGAACCCACCACCATGGATTCAGCTAAAATATGGGAGCAATATCTAGTTGAAGACCAAATTGTACCGTACTTAGAGCAGTTGTTGATAGTCATAACAGAACACTATATGCAAATCGGACAAACATCGAGGTTTATAAGATCTCAAGAAATTAAATCGGGAGAAAGGTTAATATGGGAGCAATATCATATTCTAGACCGATGTAATCCATTCTTAGCACAGTTGTTAGAAGTCATAACGAAACACTATGTGCAAAATTGCAGCCAAATCGAACAAAAATTGGGGTTTGTAAGGGCTCAAGAATTGAAATCGGGAGATTGGTTTATATGGGAGCTATAACAAAATCTGAACCGATATGGGTCATAACAAAACACCTCATGAAAAATTTCAGCCAAATCGAATGAGAATTCCGCGCTCTATGGGCTCAAGAAGTCAACATCCAAGATCGGGTTATATGACAGCTATACCAGATTATAAACCGATTTGAATCATGCTTAACACAGTTGTTGGAAGTAACACCAAAACACTACTTTTAAAATTTCATTCAAATCGGATGAGAATTGCGCACTCTAGAGGCTCAGAAAGTCAAGCTCCCAGATCGGCTTATATGGCAACTATATCAGGTTATGTACCGATTTGCGCCATACTTGGCACAGTTATTGGAAGTTATAACAAAACACCTCATGCGAAATTTCAGTCAAATCAAGAAGACAATGTCGGTTTATATGGCAGCTATACCAGGTTATGAACTCATTTGAACCATACTTGGCACAGTAGTTGAAAGTGATACCAAAAAACCACCTGCGAAATTTCAGTCAAATCGGACAAGTATTGCGCCCTCTAGAGGCCCAAAAAGTCAAGACCCAAGATCGATTTATATGGCAGCTATATCAGGTTATGTACCGATTTGCGTCATACCAAGCACAGTGGTTGCAAATCATAACGAAACACTTATGCAAAATTTCAGCCAAATCGGATAAGAATTGCGCCCTCTAAAAGCTGAAGAAGTCAAGACCCAATATCGGTTTATATGACAGCTATATCAGGTTATGAACCGATTTGAACCATACTTAGCAGAGTTGTTGAAAGTGACACTTAAACACCAAGTGCAAAAGTTACGAGAATTGCGCCCTCTAGAGGCTCAAGAAGTCAAGACCCAAGATCGGTATATATGGCAGCTATATTAAAACATGGACCAATTTGGCCCATTTACAATCCCAATCGACCTACACTAATAGAAAGTACTTGTGCAAAATTTCAAGCTCCTAGCTTAACTCCTTTGAAAGTAAGCGTGCTTTCGACAGACAGACGGACGGACAAAACATCCTAGGAAATATGACATCTTTTGATTGTAGAATCAAATTCATGCTACAGTATTCCACACTGCAGTCTTTCCTTTGCATGATGTAGGTTATCATAAAGTCAGCTTTGCCCTTTGATTGTTTATTACCCATCTTTTTTTCCTTTGTTTTTCTGGGATATCTGAGTGAGTTTGAACGTTTTATTCCTCACGAAGTTTATCCCAAAAAAAAAGAAAAGGAAAAAAACAGGAAATAAGCATTTGCTTTTCTCGCCCTCAGTGCTTAACTTCACTTTTGGGGATAAACGTTGTGGCAATTGACAGCAAATTAGCAAATGACAGTTCACATGTTCTCTAGCTGCTACTGTTGCTGCTCGCCTGCTTAGGGAGTTGAGGTTTAGCTTATCTATGTTGGTAAATATGAACGAAGGATTAGATCTAGCAGAACTGGTGGGGGTGGGAAATATATTTGCTGTGGGTTTGACAAAGTTTTTGATTTAGAACAAATATGCCACATTCGTAAAAAGATGAAGTTAGGTTTCAGGTGAATTTTAACTTAAATTTGGGAAATATTAAACAAGTTCAATGACTTCAAAGAGTAGCAAAAGCATTTTCTGTAAATTATTAAGGTGTAAGAGGTAAGTTTTATACCCTCCACCATAGGTAAATTTTATACCCTAAGACCCCATAAAGCATATATATTCTTGATCGTCATGACAATTTAAGTCGATCTTGCCATGTCCGTCCGTCCTTCCGTCTGTCTGTCCGTCGAAGGCACACAAACTTTGGAAGGATTAAAGCTAGCCGCTTGAAATTTTGCACAAATACAATACTTCTATTAGTGTCGGTCGATTTGTCGCCGGCTTGTTGGCCTAAACCCTTGACTCTTGACTTGGCGTGGACCTACAAGAAATCGTCTAATGGTGTTAAATCGCACGACCGAGGCGACCATTTCTCCAAGCTTTGTTCCCAATAAATTGATTGTGACATTCACTGTGTGGCTTGTGGTGCCGTCCTGTTGGAACCACATGTCGTCTAAGTCCACATCACCCATTAAGTCCAAAAAAATCATTATGTTATCATTGAACGGCAACAATTCCCATTCACAGTAACGTGCTGTTCTTGATCATCATGGAAGAAGTACGGCCCAATGACGCTGCCGGCCCAACCGCACCAAACTGTAATTTTTTCGGGATGCTAAGGAGTACGTTCGGATTACTGTCTGACCAATATCTCATATTTCGCTTATTGACGAAGCTATTCAGCCAAAAATGAGCCTCATCGAAGCGCTCTTAACTTTGAGGCCACTGACTCTGAATTTCGGTAGCAAATTTTATTGTAATAATTTCGACTCGTTGTTTGCTGCCCCTATTTTCTAGTTTCCCTGTTTAAAAGCCCTAGCTTAAATTTTGATCAAATAATCAGTATGGATACCTGTCACAATGGAAGCCAGAGTAGGATTTATAACTTTTTGAAATAGGAATGGGACAGACCATGCCCTCAAACCACCCAAAATCCAAACAGAACCGATAGGACAATATGTGTCCCAAATGAAAGGTATTTGGTAGTAGAATACGAAGCTTATAACAAAATTTGGCCAAGGGAGGTTGCCTTAATCCAAAAACACCCCTCAAAACTGACACGCAGAACAATTTGGATAATATGGTAGTAAAATAAAAGGTTTTTGGTTTTGGAATACAAACTGAAAGTTTGAGCCTAGTCTTAGGAGGGCTGGCTGCGCTTCCTATAAAACGATCTACTTAAGAAAAATTTGTCCAATTGGAACCGACTGATCATTGCTCACCCCAAACGGCTAAAGGTAGAATCATGAAATTTGATACGTATAATGGTCTTGATACTTAAAAGTGCTAAATGGTGTATGCTTGTTGAACGTTATCGGAACCAAAGAGCGTCTCGAAAAAAACGTTGAAAGAAAAAAGTTTTTCAAAACCATACATTAAGAGTGGCATTTGGTACTATTTGATGCTTCGTTTATAGACTGAGCTAGAGCTCTAACATTTGACATGTCGTACAACTAGGAAATATTTGTTGCCCGACCAAATGATTTTTTTTAAATTCGTACATATGGTGCTAAAAAGTGCAAAATTGTGGTAAATAGATTTTTTCCACGTACAGTGAACGGCGACTGTTTGAATTAAGCGGTTTCGTAAAATTTTTTATTTGGGGGTGGGCGATCTCCCATTGCTTGGACCTAATGTTTTATGCCATATTAGTAACCTACTGCCAAATACTTTTCATTTGAATCCCATTTTGACATGAACTTCGAATACATCTGTTTAGAGGAGCTTTAGGGTTGGAGGGGAGCCCGCTGGGTACTTGGAACCAAATTTTAATATCATATTCGAGTTCTGGTCTCCAATACCTTTCATTTTATACCCTTATTGTGTCCACTTCCGGATATGGGTTGAGTTTTTGGGGTTAGGGGAGGGTCCGCCTACACCCGATAAAACGCACAATCTATGAAAATTTTATGAAAATCGGTTCAGCCAAGTATCTTATTGTCATAATGGGTCTAATGGGGTTTTTGAGGGGTGGCGTGAACCGCTATACTTCGACATTAATTTGTATGCCAGATTCATTATCTAGTCCCGCATACTTTTTATTTGAAAATCATATTGTCCTTATCGGTCCACTTTTGATTTTAGGTGGTATTTATGGGGTAACGGTGGAGGGTCCACCCCCTTCCGTTATCAATAAATTATTAAGCCTATTCCCACTTCCCACGTAATCTACTCCCGAATACCTATCATTTGAGTCCCATACTTTCATGATCGTCCAATAAACCAATTTTAAGGCGTTTTGGGGCTGGGGAGGCCCCCCAGGTACTTGGTCCCGCTTTTATTATGAAATTCGTACTCTACTCTTGCATACCTTTCATTTGAATCTCATATTGTCGCGATTAGTCCATTTTTATTTTTGGGTAGCACTTTGGGGAGCGTCCGCTCCCTCCCATATCAAAAGTTTTTTTTGACCCAGTTCAGATTTGGATATAGCTTTCATATATATGTGCGTCGATTTGCATTAATTCTGCAATAAAATGGTCATTTGTTAACCGATTCTCTCGGAATTTGGCAGAAAGATTTTTCTCTCTCGACATTACTGGTGATTTAGATTTAGCTTTAGCTGCTATATGTTATATTTCGACCGATTTTCAATTTTATGGTCACTGCAAGCCAATCTTGGCAAAATTCTGTACAGCTCTTTCTCCGACGACTACCACAATATCTAAGAAGTTTGCTAGAAAACGGTTCAGATTTAGATATAGTTCCCATAGATATTACAGTTAGAAAATATTTGCTCAAAATTTTATACGGATTGTTTAATAACCCATCTCAAAACATCCGCCAAGGTATATCAAAACTAGTTCAGAATCACATATAGCTCCAACTTTGTACCTATAGTATAGGTGTAGGGTATTATAAAGTCGGCACCGCCCTACTTTTGCCTTTCCTTACTGGTTTTCCTATCGATACTTTCGGCAAACCTCAATTATCTTGCAAAAATGGACAAATATGAGCGATCCGACACTGAATATATCCTATAAGACACATTTCACCTATAGAGGGCGCAATTTTTATCCGATTGGGTTAAATTTTGAAAAATGATTTCTCTCATGACTTCGAACTGACTACTTTTACCACTTTCAAGACTTGTTACACCCTCCATCATAGGATGGGGGTGTAATAATTTCGTCATTCTGTTTGTAACACCTCGAAATATGCGTCTAAGACCCCATAAAGTATATATGTTCTTGATCGTCGAGACATTTTAAGTCGAAATAACCATGTCCGTCCATCTATCCGTCCTCCCGTCCGTCCGTCCGTCTGTCTATCGAAAGCACGCTAACTTTCGAAGGAGTAAAGCTAGGCCCTTTAAATTTTGCACAAATACTTCTTATCGGTGTAGGTTGGTTGGGATTGTAAATGGGCCAAATCGTTCCATGTTTTGGTATAACTGTCATATAAACTGATCATGGGTCTTGACTTCTTGAGCCTCTAGAGGGCGCAATTCTCATCCGATTGAAATGAAATTTTGCACGACGTGTTTTGTTATGACTTCCAACAACTGTGCCAAGTATGGATGAAATCGGTTCATAACCTGATATAGCTGCCATATAAACCGATCTTGGGTCTTGACTTCTTGAGCGTCTAGAGGGCGCAAATCTCGTCCGATTGAAATTTTGAATGCAGTGTTTTTATATAACTTCCAACGACTATACTAAGAATGGTTCAAATCGGTTCAAAACGTGATATAGCTGCTGATTATGGGTCTTGAGCTTTTAGAAGGCGCTATTTTTATTCGATGTGGCTGTAATTGCAGGTGTTTTGGTATCACTTCCAACATTTGTGTGAAGTATGGTACAATTCGGTCCATAACATGGTATAGGTGCCATATAAACTGATCTGGGATCTTGACTTCTTGAGCCTCTAGAGAGCGCAATTCTCATCCGATTTGGCACAAATTTTGTGCAACGGCTTCTATCGCGGCCTTCAACATACATGTGCAATATTGTCTGAATCGATCAATAGCTTGATACAGCTCCCATATAAACCGATCTCCCGATTTTCTTCTTGAGCCCCGAATCGTACTATAACTTGATATAGCTCCTCCTCCCTTCTTATTCATTATTATACCTACCACCGAAGGATGGGGGTATATTCATTTTGTCATTCCGTTTGCAACACATCGAAATATCCATTTCCGACCCTATAAAGTATATATATTCTTGATCAGCGGAAAAATCTAAGACGATCTAGACATGTCCGTCCGTCTGTCCGTCTGTCTGTTGAAATCACGCTACAGCCTTTAAAAATAGAGATATTGAGCTGAAACTTTGCACAGATTCTTTTTTTGTCCATAAGCAGGTTATGTTCGAAGATGGGCTATATCGGACTATATCTTGATATAGCCCCCATATAGACCGATCGGCCGATTTAGGGTCTTAGGCCCATAAAAGCCACATTTATTATCCGATTTTGCTGAAATTTGGGACATGAAATTTTCGACATTCTCCTTGAATTTGGTTCAGATCGGTCCAGATTTGGATATAGCTGCCATATAGACCGATCATCCGATTTAGGGTCTAAGTCCCATAAAAGCCACATTTATTATCCGATTTCGCTGAAATTTGGAGCAGTGAGTTGTGTTAAGCCCTTCGACATCCTCCGTTAATTTGGCCCAGATCGGTTCAGATTTGGATATAGCTGCCATATAGACCGATCCTCCCATTTGGGGTCATAGGCCCGCAAAAGCCACATTTATTATCCGATTTTGCTGAAATTTGGGACAGTGAGTTGTGTTAGGCCCTTCAACTTCCTCCGTTAATTTGGTTTAGATCGGTTCAGATTTGGATATAGCTGCCATATAGACCGATCCTCCGATTTATGGTGTTAGGCCCATAAAAGCCACATTTATTATCCGATTTTGCTGAAATTTGGGATAATAAGTTGTGTTAGCCCCTTCGACATCTTTCTTCAATTTGGACCAGATCGATTCAGATTTGGATATAGCTGCCATATAGACCGATTTCTTGATTTATGGTTTTGGGCCCATAAAATGCTCATTTATTGTCCGATGTCGCCGAAATTTGGGGCAGTGAGTTAGGTTAAGGGCCTTGACATACTTCTGCAATATCGCACAGATCGGTCCAGATTTGGATGTAGCTGCCATATAGACCGATATCTAGGTTTTAGGTTTTGGGGCCATAAAAGACGCATTTATTGTCCGATGTCGCTGAAATTTGAGACAGTGAGTTTGGTTAGGCTCTTCAACGTCCTTCTTCAATTTTGCCCAGATCGGTCCAGATTTGAATATAGCTGCCATATAGACCGATCTCTGGATTTAAGGTTTAGGGCCCATAAAAGAGGCATTTATTGTCCGATTTCGCCGAAATTTGGGGACAGTGCTTAGTGTTAGGCTCTTCGACATGTTTATGCAACTTGGCCCAAATCGGTCCAGATTTGGATGTAGCTGCCATGTAGACCGATATCTCGTTTTAAAGTCTTGGCCCCATAAAAGGCCCATTTATAATCCGATTTCACTGAAATTTGACACAGTGACCTATGTTCGGCTTTTCGACATCCGTGTTGTATATAGTTCTGATCGGTATGAGGTATATGAGTACAAGGTATGAAATTTTCACCGAATTTTGATGAAAGGTGGTTTACATATATACCCGAGGTGGTGGGTATCCAAAGTTCGGCCCGGCCGAACTTAACGCCTTTTTACTTGTTTTTTGTTTGCCTTAAAAGAAATACTGCGCAAAGAACTCGACGGATGCGATTCATGGTGGAGGGTATATAAGATTAGCCACGGCCGAACTTATCACGCTCTTACTTGTTAAACTTTCTTGACTTTAAAGTTGCATTGAACATTTTTGAGAAATTAATCTTTAACTGCCACAATTTTCTTGAAACAAACATCCCAAACATCCTCCCAATTTTTAAACGAAACGAATAATAAAATAAATTGAAGACATCATCATTACAACACCGAGTTACCATACATCGGTTGCCCTTAATATTTCCCAACATTGAGTTCATTGCTCTAACTCAACGCCTAGCATCAGCAGAAGCCACATCCTCGTTTGGCAGACATAAATCACGTACAAATATTATCCATCGTTTACTCCAACCGTAAATCGAATGTTGTCTATAATATTGTAAAATATTAAAAATTATTGCAACAATACCAATGAAAAAAAAATCACTGCATTAAAATAAAACTGCTTCTTGAACAGTCCAAAAGAAAAGAAATTCGATGTTCAGAAAAAAAGAAGAAAAAAAGAACAGAACAGCCAACAGGCATTAAGTATTGTAATAAAATGGATTGGGTAATCTGTTTTTCACAGGCTATAAACAATACTCTGGCAACGAAACGGGAAGCAAGAAAGCAGGAGTACAACCAACATCAAGGAGAGCATGTATTTAGATGAGAAGGAAAGTTTTACAGCATGTTGGAATATTCCAAACACATTTTCCCCTTTTGAGAAAAGAGCTCCGTAAATCTTATGTTGATGGTCATTTATTAAGGAAACCGAAATGGAAACGCCAAAAGAAAGCTGTGAAAGCCATTACAAAACGAAAAAAAAAAACAAAAAACTTAATTTGATTGTGGCTGAAAAAAAAAACCATGGGGAGATTTAAAGGGAATTTCTTTTTTATTTCGAGACGCTAACACTCCCTTTTAAACATCATGAAAACATATAAATATTTTTTGACGTAATAATCTATGCCAGATCCTCTTACATTTTTGAATGTTATTGAATTGTTTAAAGCATAATGGTATGATAACAATTTATGTAATTTTAAAGACAAACAACCATTTGTGGTTCAAAGCTATACTTAGAAAAATAATTCGCTAGCTTAAACAAACTACCACGAATAATGGGATAAATTAAATATCTTTTATATAAAATTCAATTTTTGTTTGTTTATTCCGTATATACTCAACAAGTAAGAGCGTGCTAAGTTCGGCCGGGCCGAATCTTATATACCCCCCACCATTAATCGCATTTGTCGAGTTCTATGCGCGGTATCTCTTTTTAGGCAAACATAGAATATTGAATAAGAACTGTTACGCTATTGGAGCTGTATCAAGTTATAGTCCGATTCGGACCATAAATGAATGCTGAACATAGTAGAAGTCATTGTGTAATATTTCAGTTCATTCGGTTAAGAATTCCGCCTTGTAGGGGCTCAAGAAGCAAAATCGGGAGATAGGTTTATATGGGAGCTGTATCAAGCTATTGATCGATTCAGACTATTTTCGGTACGTATGTTGAAGGTCATGAGAGAAGCTGTTGTACAAAATTTCTGCCAAATCGGATGAGAATTGCGCCCTCTAGAGGTTCAAGAAGTCAAGTTCCCAGATCGGTTTATATGGCAGCTATATCGGTTTCTATACCGATTTGCGCCATACTTAGCACAGTTATTGGAAGTCATAACAAAACACCTCATGCAAAATTTCAGTTAAATCGGACGAAAATTGCGCCCTCTAGAGGCTAAAGAAGTCAAGACCCAATATAGGTTTATATGGCAGCTATATCAAAACATTGACCAATTCAAACCATACTTAGCGTAGTTGTTGGAAGTGCTAACAAAACACTACGCGCAAAATTTCATTCCAATCGGACGAGAATTGCGCCATCTAGAGGCTCAAGAAGTCAAAATCCAAAATCGGTTTATATGACAGCTATACCAGATTATGAACCGATTTGCGCCATACTTAGCACAGTCGTTGAAAGTGATACAGAAACACTACGTGCAAAATTTCAGTTAAATCGGATGAGAATTGCGCCCTCTAGAGAGAGTCAAGACCCAAGATCGGTTTATATGGCAGCTATATCAAAACATGGACCAATTAAAACCATACTTAGCATAGTTGTTGAAAGTGCTATCAAAACACAAAGTGCAGAATTTCAATAAAATCGGATGAGAATGGCGTCGTCTAGAGGCTCAAGAAGTCAAGATCCAAGATCGGTTCATATAGCAGCTATATCAAACAAGTAAAAAGGCGAGGGCCGGGCCAAACTTAGGATACCCACCACGTCGGGTATATATGTAAACCATCTTTCATCAAAATTCGGTGAAAATTGCATACCTTATGTCCCATATCAGTTACATCAAAATATGTTCCGATTTGGACCAAAGTACAGTACCTATATATAAAAATAAACCGTTCTGAACCATATACGATACGGATGTCGAAAAGCCTAACATAAGTCACTGTGCCAAATTTCAGTCAAATCGGATTATAAATGCGCCTTTTATGGGACCAATATTTTAAATCGAGATATCGGTCTACATGGCAGCTATATCCAAATCTGGACCGATCTGTGCGATATTGCAGAAGAATGTCAAGGGGCCTAACATAACACACTGTCCCAAATTTCGGCGACATCGGACACTAAATGAGCTTTTTATGGGCCCAAAACTTTAAATCAAGAAATCGGTCTATATGGCAGCTATATCCAAATCTGAACCGATCTGAGCCAAATTAAAGAAGTATGTCGAGGGGCCTAACACAATTCACTGTTCCGAATTTCATCAAATTCGGATAATAAATGTGGCTTTTGTGGGCCTAAGACACTAAATCGGAGGATCGGTCTATATGACAGCTATATCCAAATCTGAACCGATCTGGACCTAATTAATGAAGGAAGTTGAAGGGCCTTACACAACTCACTGCCCCAAATTTCAGCAAAATCGGATAATAAATGTGGCTTTTATGGGCCTAAGACCCTAAATCGGCGGATCGGTCTATATGGGGGCTATATCAAGATATAGTCCGATATAGCCCATCTTTGAACTTAACCTGCTTATGGACAAAAAATAATCTGTGCAAAAATTCAGCTCAATATCTCTATTTTTAAAGACTGTATCGCGATTTCAACAGACACACGGACGAACATGGCTAGATCGTCTTAGATTTTTACGCTGATCAAGAATATATATACTTTATAGGGTCGGAAATGGATATTTCGATGTGTTGCAAACGGAATGACAAAATGAATATAACCTCATCCTTGGGTGGTGGGTATAAAAATGGTGAAGGGTATAAAAGCGATTGAACCGATTACTATGAAATTTTCACAGATTGTGTAGGTTGGTCTGGAAGGATACATAGGCTATATAATTTTTGATATCGGAAGGGGGACGGACCCTCCCCTTTATCCGAAAAGTACTACCCAAAAATAAAAGTGGACCGATCGAGACAATATGGGATGCAAATGAAAGGTATTCAAGAGTAGAGTACGAATTTCATAATAAAAATTGGGTTCAAGTACCTGGGGGCCGGCCCAGCCCCAAAACGCCTTAAAATTGGTTTATTTGATGATCATGCCAATATGGGACTCAAATGAAAGGTATCTGCAGTTGATTACGAATATGGTCAGGAAGTAGGAATAGGCCTTATAATTTATTGATAACGAAAGGGAACGGACCCTCCACCGAAACCCCAAAAACACCACCCAAAATCAAAAGTGGACCGACAACGACATTATGGGTATCAAATGAAAAGTAAAATGAATGAAATGGACCATTCCCCTTACCCCAAAACACCACTTATATCCGAAAGTGGACTGATGGACACAATAAGGGTATCAAATGAAAGGTATTGGAAACCAGAAAAGGAATATGGTATTAAAATTTGGATCCAAGTACCCAGCGGGCCCCCAACCCTAAAACTCCTCTAAACAGACATATATTCCTAGTTCATGTGAATATACTACTCAAACGAAAAGTATTAGGCAGTAGATTACAAATATGGCATACAACATTAGGTTCAAGTAATGGGAGGTCGCCCACCCCCAAATACCCTCCAAATGGGCATATTAGCCGACCATGACTAAATGGGACTCAAATGAAAGGTATTTGGGAGTAGATTACGAATATGACATTAAAATTTGCGTTCAAGTCAAGGTGGCGCTTTTCCTCCTAAAGATACATCAAATGGGTTATTTGGCACATTATGACAATATGGGTCTCAAATGAAAGGTATTTGAGAGTTGAATACGAATTTGATATCCAATTTTAGAGCCAAGTGTTTTGGGGTACGCCCTTAAGCACCCCCTAAACTGAACTTCATTTCCGTTGGGAATTAAGAACGAATTTGATATCTATTGTCAGTGCAAGTGCCGGTGGCCGCCTCAGTCCCCAACACACCCTCCAAACGGTTCATATAACGGGCCATGGCAAAATGGGTTTCAAATTAAAGGTGTTTGAACAAATTTGATATCCATAATGGAGTCGAAATATCAGAGGTGTCATCCCTCCCCTAAAAAGCAATTCTCATTACACTAATTTTTGAAAACACCAGGAACCTAGCAGGGGCATAATTCCCACACATCAATAAGTACTTTCCGATTCAAGTTTAAACTCATTGAAAAGAAGCCGACCTTTTTTATAGCCGGTCCGAACGGCGTCCCGCACTGCGACACCTTTTTGGGGAGCATTTTTTAAATGACCACGCATGGCATTGTACCTCGTCAAATTTCAATGACTTTTTTCTCTTCAATAGAATTCTCTCTAGGGACTAAATTTCAATGACATTTTCTCAAAGGACATCATTTCAATCAAATTTTATTGCTAGAAGAGTTCAAAAAAGAAATGTATCATAGAATACCCATACAACTAAACGACTTTAAAAATTACCCAAAGTAGTATACACCGCCATTTTACCTCTTTCTATGCAAAAACTTAGCTATACACAAAAACCAATGGCTCATTTCCATTTCTGGCAAGTGGGGGTTTATAAGAAAAGACCTACTTTTCGAATAAGTCTTTTTGGCATCTATGCATATTTTTCTAGGGTAATTTGTTTGTTGTCTCAAGACACACTTGATGTTGTAAGCAGTGCTAGTGCCAATGATGCTATCACTGGCTGACTGCTTGGCCCTAGAGAATTTCCCATAAACGTCTGGTAGAGGAAAACGAAAACGAAAACAAATACACATTCCAATCTAAAATGAACGGTCTTTCAACCAGCAGTACTTACTCCAAGATGCGGCCAGCTTTTCATATCTCATTTTTCTTTGACTTGACTTTTTTCTTCTCGTGCTGGTGTTGTGATATGCTGAGGCCATAACTCGTAAATAGAAATTTATTATCATATCGATATGCATAATAATTCGGTCATAAAATAAATACCAGTCGAACAAGATACATAGTCACTTGGAAGAATAACAACAACATGAACAAGTACAATCACAACAACACAAGAGCTTACATTTTATCCTTTGATGGCGTTGGTTCGATTCGAATGTACAAAACATCTCCCTCTCTCTCTCTCACTCTCTGTTTTTCTGTTCTGGATTTAATGCCTTGTGTCTATGATTTCCGAGTGAGTTGTGTGCGTAGTAGTGTAAAAAAAAGACATCAAAGCTATATAAATAAATGCGAAATCGAAAAATCATAATAGAAATAACAAAAATTATCGATACACACACACAATATTTTGCTTGAAAACACAACATAAATAGAGTCGATGAGAAAAAAATGGAGCAACAATGAGCATATTTCCACTCAAACGCATAACTATACAAATGCTGTAAACAGTGCAGTTGTATTATTTGGGAAATCCTTTGACTTGATTGTGCGGCAGCATTTTCCACTAAAGTTCGGTTTGACAGTGACTGCAAAGACATGGATGATAACAAACAAGTAAAAGCGTGCTAAGTACGGCCAGGCCAAAACTTGGAAACCCAACACCATTGAATCTGCTAAATGTATAAAAAACAAGTAAAAGCGTGCTAAGTTCGGCCGGGCCGAATCTTATATACCCTCCACCATGGATCGCATTTGTCAAGTTCTTTTTCCCGGCATCTCTTCTTAGGCAAAAAATGATATAAGAAAAGATTTGCTCTTCTATTTGAGCGATATCAAGATATGGTCCGGTTTGGACCACAATTAAATTATATGTTGGAGACCTGTGTAAAATGTCAGCCAATTCGAATAAGAATTGTGCTCTTTGTGGGCTCAAGAAGTAAAATAGAGAGATCGATTTATATGGGAGCTGTATCGGGCTATAGACCGATTCAGACCATAATAAACACGTATGTTAATGGTCATGAGAGAATCCGTCGTACAAAATTTCAGGCAAATCGGATAATAATTGCGACCTCTGGAGGCTCAAGAAGTCAAGATCCCAGATCGGTTTATATGACAGTTATATCAGGTTATGAACCGATTTAAACCATACTTGGCACAGTTGTTGGATATAATAACGAAACACGTCGTGCAAAATTTCATTCCAATCGGATAAGAATTGCGCCCTCTAGAAGCTCAAGAAGTCAAGACCCCAGATCGGTTTATATGACAGCTATATCAGGTTATGAACCGATTTGAACCATATTTGGCACAGTTGTTGGATATCATAACAAAATAGTACGTGCCAAAATTCATTCACATTAGATAAGAATTGCGCCCTCTAGAGGCTCAAGAAGTCAAGACCCAAGATCGGTTTATATGGCAGCTATATCAGGTTATGGACCGATTTCAACCATACTTGGCACAGTTGTTGGATTTAATAACAAAACACGTCGTGCAAAATTTCATTCTGATCGGATAAGAATTGCGCACGCTACAGGCTCAAGAAGTCAAGACCCAAGATCGGTTTATATGGCAGCTGTATCAGGTTATGAACCGATTTCAACCATACTTGGCACAGTTGTTGAATATCATAAGAAAACTCGTTGTGCAAAATTTCATCCCAATCGGATAAGAAATGCGCACTCTAGAGGCTCAAGGGCATAATTTTACTCTACATACCAAACTTCTGTCAAACCAGCAAAAATTAAAGCTTCTGCGGACCGAATGAGAATATTCGAGAGACAGGCTTATATGGGTGCTATATCAGCTTATAGACTGATTTGGATCGTAATTGGCACAGTTGTTGGATGTCGTAACCGAACACCGCATGCAAAATTTCAGCCCAATCGGACAAAAATTGCGGCTTCCAGGGGCACAAGAGTCAAATCGGCAGATCGGTTTATGTGGGAGCTATATCAGGTTATAGACCGATTAAAACTTTACTCGGAGCAGTTGGTGGAAATCGTACCAAAACATCGCACGCAAAAAAATCAGCCAAATCCGACAAAAATTGCTGCTTGAAAGAACACAAGTAGTAAATTCGGGAGATCGGTTTATATGGGAGCTATATCAGATTATAAACCGATTTTAACCGTACTTAGTACGGTTGTTGTAAATCGTAAGAAAACATTGCGTACAAAATTTCAGTCAAATCGGACAAAAATTACGGCTTCCAGGGGCTCAAGAAGTCGAATGGGGAGATCGGTTTATATGCGAGCTATATCTAAATCTGAACCGATATAACCTATTTTCAATCTCCAACGACCTACATCAGCATAAAGTACCTGTGCAAAATTTTAAGCAGCTAGTTTCACGAGTTCGATCGCCATCGTGATTTCGACAGACGGACATGGCTAGATCAACTCAGAATGTCGAGACTTTATGAGGTCTTAGACGAATATTTCAAGGTGTTACAAACGGAATGACTAGATTTGCATACCCCCATCCTATGGTAGTGGGTATAAAAAGGCATTTGTTTCGACCGGGCCGAATTTTGCATAACCACCAACTCGTATCTTATATATAAAAATCAATTTGTGTTTGTTTGTTTGTGTGTTCCTTATAGACTCAGAAACGGCTGAAGCGATTTTCTTGAAATTTTCACAGATGGTGCACAATGACCCCGTGGTGAAAATAGGGTACTACATTTTTTGATATCTGAAGGGGGGGCGGACCCTCCCCCTTACCCTAATTTTCACAAACGCCAGATCTCGGAGATGGGTGGTGCGATTTAAGCAAAATTTTGTGTGCTCTCATATAGTACTCTAAAAATAAAAATTTAATATCCAAATTTCGGATGGGGTACCTGGGGGAGCTTCCCCACCCTAAAACCTACCAAACATATATTAAGATCAACCACGACAATATGGGACTCAAATGAAACTTATTTAGGATTAGAAAACGTATCTGATATCCAAATGTCGGACCAAGTGCTAGGGGGACCACCCCAACACCCCAAACACCCCTAAATCGGACATCTTTACCGACCATGGCAAAATGGGACTCAAATGAAAAGTATTTGCGAGTAGAATACAAATCTGATATCCAAATGTGGAACCACGTTTCTGGGAGTCTACCCCTTCCCCAAAACACCGCCCAAACCAGACTTATTTACTGACCATGGGAATATGGGGCTTAAATAAAAGGTATTTGAATGCTGAATATGAATCTGATATCAAAATATGGGACCAAGTGTTTGGGGGGCCGCTTCTCACCCAAAACATCCCCCAAAGGGGACACATTTATGACCATAGCAATATGGGGCTCATATGAAAGGTCTTTGGGAGTAAAGCACGAATTTGATATCAATATTCCGGAAAAGTGTCTATGGGGCCACCCCAACCCCACAACACCACCCAAATAGTAAGTATTTTTTTGACTATTGCAATATGGGGCTCAAATAAGAGGGTTTTTAGAGTAGAACACGAATCTGATATATATTTTCAAGGCCAACTCACTGAATGGCTGCCCATCCCCCAATATGGGGCTCAAATCATTGGTATTTTGGAGTAGACCACGTATCTGATACCAATATTAGAGACGAACTGTCGAGGGAACGTTCCACCACCATAACAACCCCCAAATAGGACGTATTTGCTCACAAAGACGATTTGGGTCTTAAAGAGAGTGGAACTAAATATTTGAAGTTTTAAGGGTCAATACCCCAAACCGTACATATTTGCTGACTTTTGCAATGAGGAGTTCAAATGAGATTAGAAAACGAATTTGATATCCAATTTTGATGCCAATGGCAATATGGGGTTCAAATAAATGATATATGAGAATAGAGCACGTTGCTGATATATTTTCCGGGCTTTATGATTGGGGGACCACTCCAATCCCCAAAACACCCCTAAATCGGGCATATTTACCGACCATGTCAATGTGGAGCTTAAATGAAAGGTTTTGGAGGATAGAGCAAGAATTGATACCCATTTTCGGTTTGGGGGAAAACTCCAATCCCCAAAACACCCCTAAATCGGGCATATTTACCGACCATGTCAATGTGGAGCTTAAATGAAAGGTTTTGGGGGATAGAGCAAGAATTGATACCCATTTTCGGGACCAATATTGTGGTCCCAAAATACCCCACAAACAGCAATTTTTTAGTGACCATCGCAATATGAGGCTCAAATAAAGGTATTTGGGAGTAGAATACGAATTTGATTTCCAAATATAGGACCATGTATCAAGGGCATCACCCCTTTCCCAAAACAACCCCAAAGTGAAAAATTTTTCGACCATGTGGCTCAAATGAAAGGTATTTGAGATTAGAAAACGAATTTGATTACCTATTTTGGGGCCATGTGTATGGGGGACGCCTCATTCTGTAAACTACCCCAAACCAATTGCAATATGGGATTTAAATAAATGGTATTTGAAAGAAGAGCAGGATGGTGATATTTTTCAAGGCCAATTGTCTGGGGGACCACCTCACTCCCGAAAAAACCCCTAAATCAGATATCAGGGCTGAAATAAAGTATTTTAAGAATGGAGTATACCTTACATCCAAACTTAAAATCGTATACCAATAAAGATGGGATTCATAAAAGGCACTGTTAGTTAAGCGATGTACTATTTTCGTTGCATGGTATTTCACTAAAAGCTCTTTAATTGTCGAAAATAAATATTTCAAGGAAACTTTTGTTCCATATAAAGTAAAAGAAGGCGCAGATAATAAAAGAACATTAAAGGTTGAGAGATATATAGAGGATGAGAGATATATATCGGAGCTATATCTAAATCTGAACTGATTTTTATGAAACACTGATTTTATGATACACCATTTGTAAAGATCGGACTAAAATGTTGGCTAAAATGTTCAAAGGCTATATCGGATGAAAGGTATCTATGGGTGATATATCTAAATATGAACCGATTTCGATAACATTTCGCAGAGGTGTTGATATGGTAAATGAAACCTTTTACGTAATATTTTGTAAAGATCGGACTAAAATTATGACTACTACAGCCTTTAAAAGCCATATCGGATGAGAGCTATATATGGGAGCTTTATCTAGATCTGAACCGATTTTCTTTTAAATCAATATTGTTTGTCCTTGGGCCAAAAAATTGAGTCACGCAAAATTTCATGACAATCGGACAACAAATGCAACTTGTACCTTGATCACAAGAATACATATACAGACGGACCGACATAGCTGAATGGAATCAGGAGCTGATTCCAAGCCGATGGGTATACTTATCAATGGGTCTTCCGCTGGGCCTTCTTTAACTCTATAATATCTTTATAGGGTGGGGACACTTCGCCCTGATTGCGGATATCGTATTTGTGCCATTGTAGCCTATGACGCTGAACGCGTTCGAGTCCTGGCGAGAACATCGGACAAAGCGGTGTTTATTCCCTCTTAATGTTGGCGACATAACAATGCCATGGATGGTCATTAAAAAAATTTTCTCGGCTATAAAAAAAAGGTCCCTTATCATTGAGTTTAAACTTGAATCGGAAAGCACTCATTGATGTGTGATAATTTGCCCCTTCTCGGTTTCTGGTGGTAATGTTCTTCCTTAGGGTAATGTTCTCATTAGGGGAGGGATGGCACCTCAGACATTACGACTCAAATATGGATATCAAATTCGTGCTGCACTTCCAAATCCCTTTGATTTAGCTCCATGGCCGGTAAATATGAATCGTTTGGAGGGTGTTTTGGGGCTGGGGCGGCCACCGGCACTTTGCACTGACAATAGATATCAAATTTGTTTTTCATTCCCTACGGAAATGAAGTTCAGTTTAGGGGGTGCTTTAGGGCGTATCCCAAAACACTTGGCTCCAAAATTGGGTGTCAAATTCGTGTTCTACTCTCAAATACCTTTCATTTGAGTCCATGTTGTCATAATGGGTCAAACACCTAGACTTGAATGCAAATTTTAATGTCTACTCCCTAATACCTTTCATTTGCGTCCCATATAGCAATGGTCGGCTAATACGCCCATTTGGGAGTATTTGGGGCTGGGCGACCTCCCATTACTTGGACCTAATGATTTATGCCATATTTGTAATCTGCTGCCTAATACTTTTCATTTGATTCCCATATTGACATGAACTTCGAATATATCTATCTTAGAGGAGTTTTGTTCCGCCCCCTTCCAATATCCACAAACTAAAAGGCCATTTCCTCCTTCCTGACCATTTTCGTTATCTACTCCCGAATACCTTTCCTTCGAGTCCTTTACCTTTCCAACTTTTATTATGAAATTCGTACTCTACTCTTGAATACCTTTCATTTTAATCCCATATTGTCTCGATCGGTCTACTTTTATTTCTGGGTAGTACTTTTGGGGTAAGGGGGAGGGTCGAGACCGATCTATCGATTTAAGCTTTTGGGCCCATAAAAGGCGCATTTATTGTCCGATTTCACCGAAATTTGGGACAGTGAGTTGAGTTAAGCCCCTCGACATATTGCTGCAATATGGCTTAAATCGGTTCCGTTTCGGATATAGCTGCCATTTCGACCGATCTCTCGATTTAAGGTCTTGGGGCCATAAAAGGCGTATTTATTGTCCGATTTCGCCGACATTTGGGACAGTGAGTTATATAAGGCCCTTCAACATTATTCTTAAATTTGGTTGAGATGGTTTTAGATTCGGATATAGCTGCCATATAGACCGATCTCTCGATTTAAGGTCTTGGGGCCATAAAATTCGTATTTATTGTCCGATTTCGCCGACATTTGGGACAGTGAGTTGTGTTAGGCCCTTTGGTAGCCCTCTTCAATTTGGACCAGATCTGTTCAGATTTAGATATAGCTGCCATATAAACCGATCTCTAGATATAAGGTTTTTGGCCCATAAAAGTCACATTAATAATCCGATTTCGATGAAATTTGACACAGTGACTTATGTTAGGCTTTTCAACATCCACATTGTATATGGTTCAGATAGGTCTATATTTGGATATGGCTACCAAAGAGACCAATATTCTACAAAATTGAACAACCAACCTACATTAAGGGTCAAGCTGCCCTATATTTTGAGCCCTGTAGGATTAGACTATAAAACTAGGGCCATCTTCAGAATTTCCACCAATGGCTATCCTTTATAGCTCTCCAATCGAACCGACTTTCCCAAAAGATTCAATAATAAAAACATTCACATTTTGCACAATTCTTTCATTGCTACGACAACAGACAGAAAATGTTTTTTTTCCCCCTCCCATCATCGTCATACAAGCAATTCACAGCTTCCACAACAACAATATCCATTACTTGTAGTTGTTGTCATAGTTGTACTAGTATTTTATATACAATCCCAAGCCCACGAGGTTGGGGGGGTGGAAAAAGAAAACAACAATATCGGGTGGAAAAAGAAGCTATATTTTTATTTGAACATTTGTGAAATGAAGCATGCCATACCAACGAAGGCGTTTCACAGGAACTGGGATGAATGTGTGCGGAAAAAAACGACTCCATGACTGCCCCAAGGATATAATCGAGAAGAAAAGCAAAGTCGAAAATTGTTCATTCGTTTCGATTCGTTTCAATAATATTAAGTGGGTGTTATTTGGACAAAAAAAAAAAACTACTTTTGAGGCGGCCACATGAAGCAAAGGAGCAACAGCAACCAAAAAAAAGTGGAATGTGGAAATCAATGCCATAATGTTGCCTCAATCGTAGCAATTCTTTGCAAACGAAAAAATCAGAAAATAGCAAACAATAAAATGTTAATAACAATGCCGCAGGGCTCAAAGCTCACACAACTGAAGTATTGTGAAGCTGCAATGCAATTTCTTAAACACCAACATAAAACGCCCCTCCTCCAAACACCCACTATCTCATGCAAGAGAGTAGAAGCACAATGAATTTGCAAGGAGTGTCTTCGATTATGAAATTTAATGACTAAATGGACTTTCCTTTGAGTAACGGAATGTGGGTGCAAAATAGAAAGACTGACTGCATGAAAGTTAGAGTTATGACCATAGCGAGTTGAATAACAAAGGAGTAGGCGTTCGTTTAGTTAATTAATATGGTCAACCTAGCCGGGTCCAAAAGAAGAGTTATGAATTTATGGTAAAATATGTTTCAATGTCTGTAAAAAGTTTCTATTTCTCATTGATTATCTTAATTTTCTGAAGGTTTCAAACAATCAAAATGGTCCATAATGAAATTTATAATCTGATCTCCTGATCTGGCTGACATTTTGCACTCATTATGGCTTGCTGACATTATCTAAAGCTTAGCGTACCTTGAATTTGAACATTAAACCAAAATGTTTGTTCATTAAATTTGCAAAAATTCCTTTAATTGGCCTTTCGTCATTATTTTCCTTCATTATTAAGTCATCTTATTATCCTTAAAGCGAATAACGTCAAATTAACCATGCAAAAGCAAAATTTAAGTCTTTATGCCATAGCATTTGTAAATGTGGCTTTGTATTAACAAACATCAAAGGAAGACATCAAAAATCCTAAAAATATTTTCTATGAATCGTTTTCGATTTGTTTCATAGCCCAATTGTCATAGTCAAGTTGGATTTTTTGCAATTTTCCTAACTTCCTGTTGCCATTCCACTTTTTTTTTTTTGGCATTTACCAATGATAACACATTTCACATATTAAATATGAACCACTTAGTCGGGTAGTCATCTTCGTTAGCGCATTTGTGAATGTAAATGTTAGTCAAACACAAGCACAAAGAAAACGGAAACGGAAACAGAAATCAAGGGGAACACCATGGTTTCTATTGGAATTATCCAGGCAAAATGATTTGGCTGTACAAGGTGAATTACTAGGGGTATAAAAATCTAGAATATTATGAAAATTATAAAAATAATACTCTGCTTTAGTAACAGCTAAAAAAATGCTGGTATAGTTACTTTGACCCCACCCTGTAGTCAAATAGGTGGTTGAATATCTCTCCAATATTTTTTTGATGATTGTGTGAATGTTTAGGATGTATTTATGTCATCGATTTTATTTTTTTTCTACTTCGAGTATTGAATGTCTTTATTTGATTATGGATTCTTTGGCCGAGAAACAAAAATAGAATTATCCAAATACATGACAATGAACACAAAAAAAACAAACAAGTACATGCAGTGTGATATCTTTTGGAGTGACTGAACTTCAATAAAACAAGTAAAAGGGGTTAAGTTCGGCCGGGCCGAACTTTGGATACCCACCACCTCGGGTATATATGTAACCCACATTTCGTCAAAATCCAGTGGAAAATACATATCTTATGCCCCATAGCTGCTATATCGAAATATAATCCGATTTGGACCAAATACTATTAAGTACAAGTCATTGTTCAATTGTGTATAACAAAATATTGGTGTTTTTAGCAGCTATATCTAAAAATAAACCGATCTGAACCATATACGACACGAATGTCAAAAAGCCTAACATGAGTCACCATATACTACACGGATATCAAAAAGCTAAACATAAGTCATTGTGCCAAATTTCAGAGAAATCGGATCATAAATGCGCCTTTTATGGGGCCAAGACATTAAATCGATATATCGGTCTACTTGGCAACTATATCCAAATCTAAACCGATTTGGGCCAAGTTGCAAAAAAATGTCGAAGAGCCTAACACAACTCACTGTCCTAAATTTCGGCGACATCGGACATTAAATGCGTCTTATATGGCCCCAAAACCTTAAATCGGGAGATCGGTCTATATGGCAGCTATATCCAAATCTGGCCCGATCAGTGCCATATTGCAGAAATATATCGAGGGGCTTAACTTAACTCACTGTCCCAAATTTCAGCAAAATCGGACAATAAATGTGGCTTTTATGGGCTCAAGACCTTAAATCGAGAGATCGGTCTATATGGCAGCTATATCCAAATCTGAACCGATCTAGGGCAAATTGCAGAAAGATATCGAGTGGCCTAACACAACTCACTGTCCAAAATTTGAGCAAAATCGGATAATAAATGTGGCTTTTATGGAGAGATCTAAATGGCAGGTATATCCAAGTCTAGACCGATCTGGGCAAAATTTAAGATGGATGGCGAAGGGCTTAATACAACTCACTGTCCCAAATACAACTCACTGTCCCAAATTTGAGCAAAATCGGATAATAAATGCGCCTTTTATGGGTCCAAAACCTTAAATCGAGATATCGGTCTATATGGCAATTATATCCAAACCTGAACCGATCTGTGCCATATTGCAGAAGCTTATCTAGGGTTAACCTAACACACAGTACCAAATATCGGCAAAATCGGACAATAATTGCGCCTTTTATGGGCCCAAAGCTTTAAATCGAAAGATCGGTCTATATGGCAGCTATATTCAAATCTGGACCGATCTAGGCCAAAGTGAATTGGATGTCGAAGGGCTTAACACAACTCACTGTCCCAAATCTTAGCAAAATCGGATAATAAATGCATCTTTTATAGGCGCAAGGCCTTAAATCGAGAGATCGGTTTATATGGACCGATCTGAGCCAAATTAAAGAAAGATATTGAATGGCCTAACACAACTCACAGTCCGAAATTTCAGCAAAATCGGATAATAAATGTGGCTTTTACGGGCCTTAGCCCCTAAATCGGCGGTTCGATCTATTAGGGGGATATATCAAGATATAGTCCGATTTGGCCAATCGAACTCAACCTGCTTATACAAAAAGAGAACCTATGAAAAGCCTCAGCCCAATATCTTTATTTTTACACACTGTAGCGTGATTTCCACAGACAGACGGACGGACGGACAGACAGCCAGACGGACAGCCAGACGGACGGACAGACAGACGGACGGACGGACAGACGGACATACAGACAGACAGAGGGACGGACGGACAGACAGACAGACGGACGGACGGACAGACAGACAGACATACAGACAGACAGACGGAAGGACATGTTTAGATCGTCTTAGATTTTTACGCTGATCAAGAATATATTCACTTTATAGGGTCGGAAATGGATATTTCGAAGTGTTGCAAACGGAATCACATATATGAATATACCCCCATCCTTCGGTGGTGGGTATAAAAAGGTGCGGATATTAATTCGCCCCCTGCCAATATGGACATACACCTAAGCCGGTAATCGGCTTGTTGTGTGCTATAAAAACTAAAAAGTACCATCGAAAAAGAAAATCCATGTTTGGAATTCTGTGCTACCTACAAAATCCATAATTGTTTTCGATGCCACGCTTCCAATTTGGTTCATGTTTGGTATTGTGTCCCCAACTAAGCGCTGGTGTGTGTTAGCTGCGAAAGCCGAGCAATGACATGGGAAATGCTCCAACGTCTCATCATCTTCCCAGCATGCCCTTCACATGCTATCACTTGCCGCACCGATGTAACTTAAGTGAGCTCGTAGTCCTATGTATCCAGTTGTGATACGTAGAGCAATACTGACCTCCTTCTCACGTCCTTTTAGTAATAGCCTCGTCCTTTCACGATCCGCATCACGCCAAAGGATTTTCGGCGTCCTATCGACTGTTTCGCAGTTCCACAGTGTTAAATGCGTATTCGTCGCCCACTCCCTTAACTCGGACTGCGTCGACCCGAAAGGCTTCATGTTAACCAAATTTATTGACGGCAGTGCTTTGGCCTTCACCGCTAGATCGTCTGCCCAAACATTCCCCCTTACTCCCTTATGGTCCGTAACACAAACGATGCGGATTGTGCCATTCTCTTAAGTGTTGAGTTCCTTCTTACACTGCATGACTGTTCATGACCGTACCGTGCTGGTTGTTATTGCCCTTATGGCCATTTTACTGTCCGACTAAAAGATGTTCACACTCGACGTCCTCGCGTTAGCACCACATCACCTCACGCATTTCATGATAGCCGTGCTCTCCGCATGCAGGACCGTCAGGCAGTCTAAAAAAGATCTCAGTTCCTGGGTTCTCAATGTAGACCTCCAGGCCCACTCTGTCCACCAGCTTTTATCCATCCGTGTAACATGACCTTCCAGAGGGCAACACTAGGGTTCCATCAGTCTATGACAGTTTCGATGGCAGCAGCGCCCTGCACTCGACCTCAAGTATCGTCTCACGATATGAAACCTCTTCCCTTCCTTCCAGTTTTACTACCGTATCCTCGCTTATGCCGCTATGTTATGAGCTGCTCCCATCCTCAATCCATTCTCCCATCGCCTTAAGTTTCATAGCCGCAATGGCTGCCTCACACATAATCTGTATGACAATGGGTCGGATATCTAGAATAATCTATAATGCTCTAGTGGACGTGGTCCTGATCTTTCTGCCAATGGCAAGACAAAATATTCTCTGAACCTGTTGTAGGGTCCTTATCTTGCACTTTTTCTCCATAGCAGTCCACCCAACTATTGACTATATATATATACTCGGATTCAGGCCTCATGTCGAACCTACGGCCCGTCTACATAGTGCCCAAACCCTGTGAGCCTTCTCAGTACACTCCTGAATGTGACACTACCCGTTCAGTTACCTGTCCAAGATCACACCTAAGTATTTGACCTTGTCAGATATCGAAATCGTTTTGTTGAGGAAACGTGGTGCGTCAAATTGGCTCATATTCTTCTTCCTCGCGAACAGGCATATTTCAGTCTTCTCTGGGTTAACATTCAGACCCCAGGGTCTAGCCCAGTCATATGCCATATGCAACACATTTTTGGCCCTTCTGCATCGCTGGTTCGTATCCTTACCCCTATGTAGTATTATAACATCGTCGGGTTCAAATCCCTCCTCAGTCGGCATCCGTAATAGGTTATTTATGGTGGTCACCCAAAGGAGTGGCGATAAAATGCACCCCTGTGCAAGTCTTGTGCCACTTTCTCCCTTATAATTATATCAAGGAACATGCAATTTATACACCTGCTCCTTTGCATATGGTTTACCCACTCTCTAAGGACCCGGTCCATCCGGTACTGGTCTAAGGATTAAATCAATGTGTCGGTCCGCACATTGTTAAAAGCCCCCTCGATGTCAATGCAAACCGTCAAAGTGTTTGTCTTGGCATCGAAGGATTCTTCTATTTCATGAATAAGCTCGTCCAGGGCAGTCTTCACCGACCTACCCTTGACATAGGCATGCTGTTTGTATTTGTGCAGTTCGCTGGATGTCCTACTCTTTATCATGGTGTCCACAATAAGTTCCATGGTTTTGAGTAGAAAGGACGTAAGGCTTATGGGTCTGTAGGCCTTTGGTGTGGCATAACTTGCCTTGCCAGACTTGAGTATAAATACCACCCTTCTAGGCTTTCGGAGTATATGCTAGTCCCAGGCATGCTGTGAAATATATATGATATCTGGGTGACTTAATGGTCTGAAGCTCCTCAAGGATTCCTTAATCATTAATTCCGTTATGACAAGCCTTCGATCAAACTCATTATTCCAAGTCCCATCGTATTCTGTGTGATCTCACCTAATAATAACGCACAATTTTAACTCGGCTGTCAAAAATCTTTCATTAAAGTCCTATATCGCCCCGTTCGGCCTATATGTCATGTTGTGGAGTTTGAGGGGGTGGGGCTGCCCTCAATTTTTTTTTTTTTTTGCGTTTTGCGAATTCCTATAACTGAATATATATGATAAAGTTTTTCGAAACATTAGGTAATGGGGAGGGGATAAGAGGGATATGCAATTCATTTTGAAAAAATGAATTCTATCACCCCATATATACACCCTCTGCCACTAGACCATATCAAATGATATGTATGTATATGTTTATGGTTTTATATCCAAATATCATTGCCTGGCAAATCCATTGCTACTTTGTCGAAATGAAATTTGCTTGTATTGGTGCTTTGGTGTTTGGCAATTGTGGCCGTGTGTGGAAGTAACAAAAACACAACAAATTTTATATTTACGACCATGAATTGTGATTGCAGCAGTACAAAGAAATCACTCTCACACTGTAGTGATATGACATAATGATTTTGTTATTGATCAAGTGAATTGAGAATATATACAATTTATGGCAAATGTTTTGATTTAACAAGAGGCACAAATCGTCCGGAAGAAAATTGGGAAAAAAAATCATAAAGAGATGTGGTTATCTTTTTTGTGTTTTTCTTTTTTTTTTTTTTTTTGCACATCAATTATGTGTGGTTTAAGGCTATGGTTCTCTCAAATATGTAAACAACAAAGTATTATTGCAAATTTAAATGGAAAATTTTACGAAAACTTTAAAATATGGCTGAAATATTTCTATTCAAATTTTTTAATTGTATGTGGCCATAGTTAATAACAGTCGCTAACATTGCTATTAAACGGCATGTTGTTTTCTTATGCCATGTCATTTTTATACCCACCACCGAAGGATGGGGGTATATTCATTTCGTCATTCCGTTTGCAACACATGGAAATATCCATTTCGACCTTATAAAGCATAAATATATTCTTGATCGTCATTGAAATCTAAGACGATCTAGACATGTCCGTCCGTCTGTCTGTTGAAATTACGCTACAGTCTTTAAAAATAGACATATTGTGCTGAAATTTTTCACATATTCTTTTTTTGTCCATAGGCAGGTTAAGTTCGAAGATGGGACATATCGGACTATGTCTTGATATAGCTCCCATATAGAGCGATCCACCGATTTAGGGTCTTAGGCCAATAAAAGCCACATTTATTATCCGATTTCGTTGAAATTTGAGACAGAGAGTTGTGTTAGGCCCTTCGATGTCCTTCGTTAATTTGGCCCAAATCGGTACAGATTTGGATATAGCTGTCATATAGACCGATCCTCCGATTAAGGGTCTTAGGCCCATAAAAGCCACATTTATTATCCGATATTGCTGAAATTTGGGACGGTGAGTTGTGTTAGGCCCTTCGATGTCCTTCTTCAATGTGGCCCAGATCGGTCCAGATTCGGATATAGCTGCCATATAGACCGATCTCTCGATCTAAGATTTTGGGCCCATAAAAGGCGCATTTATTGACCGATGTCGCCGAAATTTGGGACACTGAGTTAAGTCCTTTGACATACTTCTACATTATGGCACGGATCGGTTATGGCACCATATAGTATAAATATCCATGGTCCTCGTGAAACTCTAAAAGAATCTAGCCCCCTTAGTGAAACGATCTCGACCGTATTTAATGGAAGTCACAGTATGGTCACTGTCACTGGTTCTACTCCCAGCCGAAATCGACCGATATACAATAGTACGCAGGAAACTAAATCCAGGGGAAACGATTTAATAGCATAAATGCTAAAGGATGTGATAAAGCAATCTCGAGGATTAAGGGACCAAGATCAAACACGGGCGCATTATACTGGTAGAATGACTCAATCGATGAATGCATACGTGATTGCATTAGCAAAAGTAAAAGAGAGAAGTAGAAAGAACCAAGAAAAAACCTCAATTAACACATTTGAGTACATGGATACAAAGTCATCATGAACAAGTAAAAGCGTGCTAAGTTCGGCCGGGCCGAATCTTATATACCCTCCACCATGGATCGCATTTGTCGAGTTCTTTTCCCGGCATCTCTTCTTAGACAAAAAAGGATATAAGAAAAGAGTTGCTCTGCTATTAAAACGATATGGTCCGGTTCGGACCACAATTAAATTATATATTGGAGACCTGTGTAAAATGTCAGCCAATTCGAATAAGAATTGCACCCGTTGGGGGCTCAATAAGTAAAATAGAGAGAACGATTTATATGGGATCTGTATCGGGTTACAGACCGATTTAGACCACAATAAACACGTTTGTTGATGGTCATGAGAGGATCCGTCGTACAAAATTTCAGGCATATGGGATAATAATTGCGACCTCTAGGGGTCAAAAAGTCAAGATCCCAGATCGGTTTATATGGCAGCTACATCAGGTTATAAACCGATTTGAACCTTATTTGACACAGTTGTTGAAAGTAAAAATAAAATACGTCATGCAAAATTTCAGCCAAATCGGATAGGAATTGCGCACTCTAGAAGCTCAAGAAGTCAAATCCCCAGATCTGTTTATATGACAGCTATATCAGGTTATGGACCGATTTCAACCATCCTTGGCACAGTTGTTGGGTATCATAACAAAACACGTGGTGCAAAATTTCATTTCAATCGGATAAGAATTGCGCACTCTAGAGGATCAAAAAGTCAAGACCCAAGATCGGTTTATATGGCAGCTATATCAGGTTATAGACCGATTTGAACCATACTTGGCACAGATGTTGGATATCATAAAAAAACACGTCGTGCAAAATTTCATTCTGATCGGATAAGTATTGCGCACGCTAGAGGCTCGAGAAGTCAAGACCCAAGATCGGTTTATATGGCAGCTATATCAGGTTATGGACCGATTTGAAATATACTTGGCACAGTTGTTGGATACCATAACAAAACGCGTCGTGCAAAATTTCATCCCAATCGGATAAGAATTGCGCACTCTAGAGGCTCAAGAATTCAAGACCCAAGATCGGTTTATATGGCAGCTATATCAAAACATGGACCGATATGGCCCATTTACAATACCAACCGACCTACACTAATAAGAAGTATTTGTGCAAAATTTCAAGCGGCTAGCTTTACTCCTTCGGAAGTTAGCGTGCTTTCGACAGACAGACGGACGGACGGACGGACGGACGGACAGACGGACGGACGGACGGACAGACGGACGGACGGACGGACAGACGGACGGACGGACGGACAGACGGACGGACGGGCAGACGGACGGACGGACGGACAGACGGACGGACGGACGGACAGACGGACGGACGGACGGACAGACGGACGGACGGACGGACAGACGGACGGACATGGCTAGATCGACATAATATTTCGCGACGATCAAGAATATATATACTTTATGGGGTCTCAGACGAATATTTCGAGTAGTTACAAACAGAATGACGAAATTAGTATACCTGCCATCTTATGGTGGAGGGTATAAAAAGCTTAGAAACAATTGCATCAACATGGAATGATAAAACAATGTGGAATACCATAACCACTCCATTCCAGAAAAAAACAGAAACAAGTAAAAAGGCATTAAGTTCGACCGGGCCGAACTTTGGATACCCACCACTTAGGGAATATATGTAAACTCAATTTCGTCACAATCCGATGAAAATTGGATAACTTATGCACCCAAATGGGTGCATACGTTTCCTTGTGGAAAAGACCAATACATATCCATCAGTCTCTGATGAGTAGACCAAAACTCCTGACTCCGTTTTGAAGTCATCCTATGGCAATCGAGGTCTTATTTCCACAAATACAGTAACTGCCGCACCATATTTCATGTTAGAAATATGGTTCTTAAAGACCCTTTCTTGCGTTGGCCCCTATGACAGGTGGTCTGAGATTGTCCTTAATTTTTTTTGCAAATCTGGAGTATCCAATACAAGTGGGTGTGCGTGTGTGGCTATAACCAAGCAATTTGACATCATTTTTTATAGTTAGTTTTAAATTTCCCAAATTTGTATGTATAAATTATTTTCTACTATTATAAAACCCAAATTGATTGCATGTACAAGCCTTTTGCCTACAACTCCTTAAGTATGAGCATCACCGTTTCTAAACAATTTTTCTCATGCTCCTTCGAACGAACTTCAACATTTGCTTCTGACAAATTTAAATATTTTCACATAAATATGTCTCGTAGATTGCTGAAGTATTAATGGCACGAATACAGGATGATCCTTCTTAAAAATGTTCTACAAAAAATTATTAACAGCTTCTCTGCTCGACAACTACGGCAGCTAAGAAATGTGCAATTTCATGACCACAATTTTCTTAATCGGAGTGACTTGGGCGAACAAAGAGGAAAAAGTAAGCTCATGCAATTTTCAGTTTTCAAATTCACAGATATGCAAGTGCAGGGAAAGAAGTGGAAAAAAAATGAAGAGAATATCTGCACATTTCATTGTCACTACCACAAACCAAAAGAGGTACGCATAAGAACTTCCTCTATATATCATATCCCTCCAAACATTTTCTATCGTGCGAGTCACTAAATCTGCACTCAAGGAAGTTGAAAACAATCTCAGGCGATATCATTTTTTACTCTAATTAGTGTCTCGGTACGGGAGAAAACGTGCCACTTGGCGATATATACCCATGAGTGACTAAATAGGGACTAAAAAAAGTGTAAAATTCGATTATCAACGTCATTTATAAAAATAAATTTTTATTTGCCAAATGTTTTTTTTACCTTTTAGAGTGAGGCTAATTTTTATTTCTCTTTCTAATTTATTTCTTTTCCAAATCAAGATTATTAGTCGAAGATTTTATTTGCAATGATTTTCCCTGACTGGGATTTGAACAGCCAACCTTACGATTGTGAGGCGTATGCTATCCCTCTGTGCTACCGACCTTTCTTCATTACAGAAGGCTAAGTTAACATATATTCTATTGTTTGGGGTTTTTTGAGTTAGCGTTCAAAACAACAACAAAAAATCTATTTTTAAATTTGTTGCAATAACAGTTGATTATGAGAAACTAATTAGCGAAACATGAATGATAGAATTCCGACAGTAATGTATTTTGTTGTTGTAAATCTTGAGATCTCTACAAACTATCATACAAAAGGACCTAAAAAGTGACTATTCTGGGAGGGAGTGAGAAAGTCACTTCCAAATGTTTGGAGGGATGCTTAAGTTGCATGTGCTTGCATAAGTGAGCATGTGTAAACACATGCCTTGCTCGATTCGCATATGTGTATGTGTTAGGGCAAATATGTGAGCATTTTAGTTTATGACGCACTTTCTCAAATATGTGTTTTCTTTATTAGCAGAAGCAGTGTTGGCGTTTTGGGAGTTTTCAAAGTGGGGTAAGATAAAACTTGGTCGGACGATAGTCGGTCTTCAAGGCAGTACAGGGTCGTCTTTAACTTAAGAACCCAGTTTTTAAAAGTTTATGCTTTAGTAGATACCACCTTGCCATCATAAGTCCTACATTCTTAAAAGAAGCTGCTTTCCGTCTTCGCATATCCATCACATATCAAGGATACTGCATTCATTGTTTCCAATGCGCCATTTATTTTTTTCAAAAAGACGACGTTGTAAGTGGGCCTTTGTGAATTATTAAAAGCAATACACATTTCTATTTAATACAAAGTAAACATCTATTTTTGTCATCCTGTCTTCCAAACCTTTTCATATAGCATTTGAAAATGCGGTTTTTTTGTATTTTATTATTTGAAATTGTGAATGTTGTTAATTCTTCAAAGAAAGCATTGTCCACACGATAATGGTGACTGAAAGGCAGACGACAACAATGGACATTAAATGGACTTCACTCCCATTTAGAAAACATGTGTATATGATATTATATAGTCATATGCGAATGTAACATTGACAAGATAGATGGGAAAATATTTTATAGTCTAATATTGACCTACAATACTTAGGAATGGCTATATATCTCATGTCCATCACCATGGACATGCATACAATACCTTTTCTTGCAGAGAAGAAGATTTTATAAATTAATGCTGCGTTAAGGCACAATGCTCACACGATCTTGCGTTTATATATTTAGTGGTCATTGGAGTTATAACAAATAAAAAGGCGTTAAGTTCGGCCGGGCCGAACTTTGGATTCCCACCAGCTCGGGTATATATGTAAACCAACTTTCATCAAACTCCGGCGAAAAATGCATACCTTATGCCCCATAGCAGGTATATCGAAATATGTTTCGATTTGGACCAAATACTAATAAGTACAAGCCATTGCTCAACTGTGTAAAAAAAAAATATTGATATTTTTAGTAGCTATATCTAAAAATAAACCGATCTTAACCATATACGACACGGATGTCGGAAAGCCTAACATAAGTCACTGTGTCAAATTTCAGTTAAACCGAATTAGAAATGCGGATTTTTTGGGGCCAAGACTTCAAATCGAAATATCGGTCTATATGGCAGCTATATCCAAATCTAAACCGATCTGTGCCACATTGCAAAAGTGTGTCAAAGGGCTTAACCTAACTCACTGTTCCAAATTTTTGCGTTTTCCGACAATAAATGCGTCTTTTATGGGCCCAAAACCTTAAATCGAGAGATCGACCTATAAGACATTTATATCCAAATCGGGACCGATCTGAGCCAAATTGAAGAAAGACGTTGAAGCGCCTAACAAAACTCATTGTCCCAAATTTCAGTGAAATCGAACAATAAATAAGTCTTTTCTGTCCCTAAAATCTTAAATCGAGAGTTCGGTCTATATGGCAGCTATATCCAAATCTCGACCGATTTGGGTCAAATTGAAGAAGAACGTCGAATGGCCAACTCAACGCACTGTACCAAATTTTGGCGATATCGAACAATAAATGCGTCTTTTATGGGCCCAAATCCTTAAATCGAGATATCGGTCTATATGGCAGCTATATTCAAATATGGACCGATCTAGACCAAATTAAAGATGGATGTCGAAGGTCCGAACACAACTCACTGTCCCAAATTTCGGCGACTTCGGACAATAAATGCGCCTTCAATGCAGGACCTTAAATTGCGAGATCGGTCTATATGGCAGCTATATACAAACCTAGACCGATCTGGGCTAAATTGATGAAAGATGTAGGGGGGACTAACACAACTCACTGTCTTGAATTTCGGCGACATCGGATAATAAATGAGCCTTTATGGGCCCAAAACTTAAAATCGAGAGATCTGTCTATGTGGCAGCTATATCTAAATCTGGACTGATTTCCATAAAATTCACCAGTAGCATCGAGAGTCATAAGGAAATCTTTCGTGTCAAATTTCGAGAGAATCGGTTAAAAATGAGCACTTTCTTGCAATATTTCTCAAAATCGGACGAACGAATGTATGGGAGCTATATCTAAATCTAAAACGATTTCTAGCAAACTTCTTAGAAATTGTGGTAGTCGTCGGGGAAATCGTTGTATAAAATTTAGGCAAGATTGGTCAATAAATGCGTTTGCTGTGACCATAGAAGTGAAAAACGGGCGATATACATATATGGCAGCTATATATAAATCTTAACCGATTTCTACGAAATTCATTAGTAATGTCGAGAGTCATAAGAAATTGCTTCCCGCCAAATTTAAAGAAAATCGGTTAACAAATGACCATTTTATTGCATTATTACTGCAAATCGGACGAACATATATATGGGAGCTATAACTAAATCTGAACCGATTTTTTTTCCAATTTCAATAGGCTTTGCCTCTAGGCCGAAAAACATACCAGTACCAAATTTGAAGACGATCGTCTGACAACTGCAACCTGTAATTTGTACACAATCTAATATGGACAGACGTACGGACAGACAGACGGACTGACGGACATAACTAAGTCGAACAAGAAAGTGATTCTGAGTCGATCGGTATACTTATCAATGGGTCTATCTCTTTTTCTTTTGGGTGTTACAAACAAACGCACTAAGTTATAATACCCTGTATTACAATAGTGGTGTTGTAAAGGACAAAATTCTGAAAGACCTTTTTGATGAGAAATGCCCGAAAATATTCCTATATCAACATGGAATTCGGGTAATTCCCTATGATCACCTTGTTCCCACTACTCAAATTATAAAGACTCCCTTTTTATTTAGGAAAGAAAATCAAAATTGAAAAAAAAAACTATTTAAGAGGGAAAAAAAATTATAAAAACACGAAGCAAACTGACGCAGAATCTTAAAGCACTTCTGAAACACATATGAGAAGTTCCCTCTGCTCTCGTTGAGGAAACGGCCTCATAACCCACTGCGTACCAATGTTCTAAAGGCAAATACGTTTACTTAGAATCCCCCAGAGATCACACTTTACTAACTCAGTTACCTAGGAAAACACCTTCATATCAGTTTACCAATCCATTATACAATAATTTTTAGTCAATGCATATCACAACAAGTAAAAAGGCATTAGGTTCGGCCGGGCCGAACTTTGGATACCCACCACCTCGGGTATATATATGTAAACCCCATTTCATCACAATCTGGTGAAAATTGGATAACTTAAGGACCCAATTCGGAAATTGAGTGGTCTAATATATATGCCACTATTCAACTTTGCAGAACTAAATATGGGTCTTTTTGGCAGATATATCTAATTTTAAACCGATCTGAACCATATTAAGGACGGAAATCGAGAGGCTCAGAAAAACTCACTGTTTCAGTGAAATCGGGTAATAAATAAACCTTTTATGGGCATTAGTCTCCTTATCGGCAGATCGGTCTATATGGCAGCTATATAAAAATATAGTCCGAGCAAAACCACATTTAGGTCAGATGTTGAGAGGTCTAAACCTTCTCACTGTTTCAAATTTCAGCGAAATTGGTTAAAAAATAAAGCTTTTATGGGCTTCAGACCCTATAATCGGGAGATCAGTCTATATAGCAGCTATACCTAAAAATAGTCCGATCAAAACCATATTTGAGTCCTATGTTAGAAGGCGTAAAACTACTCAATGTTTCAAATTTTAACGAAATCGGTTCAAAAATTAAGGTTTTAAAGTCTTTAGACCCTTTATCTGGAGATCGGTCTATATAGCAGCTATATCTAAATATAGTCCGATTTGATCCATATTTAGGTCGGATATCAGGAGGCTTAAAATAGCCCTCTGTTTCAAATTTCAGCGAAATCAGGTAAAAAATATGGTGTGTGTGGGCTTCAGACCCTTTACCGGCAGATCGGTCTATATGGCAGCTATATCTAATTATAGTCCGATCTGAACCATATTTGGGTCAAATGGCGGATGGCCTAAAACTACCCACTATTTCAAATTTCAGCGAAATCGGTTAAAAAATAAAGCTTTATGGGCTTCAGACCCTTTATCTGGAGATCGGTCTATATAGCAGCTATATCTAAACATAGTCCGATTTGATCCATATTTAGGTCGGATATCAGGAGGCTTAAAATAGCCCTTTGTTTCAAATTTCAGCGAAATCATGTAAAAAACAAGTAAAAAGGCGTTAAGTTCGGCCGGGCCGAACTTTGGATACCCACCACCTCGGGTATATATGTAAACCACCTTTCATCAAAATTCGGTGAAAATTTTATACCTTATGTCCCATATCAGTTATATCCAAATATGTTCCGATTTGGACCAAATACTAATAAGTACATTAGCTATATCTAAAAATAAACCGATCTGAACTATATACGACACGGATGTCGAGAAGCCTAACATAAGTCACTGTGCCAAATTTGAGTGAAATCGGATTATAAATGCGCCTTTTATGGGGCCAAGACGTTGAATCGAGATATCGGTCTATATGACAGCTATATCCAAATCGGGACCGATTTGGGCCAATTTGCATAAAAATGTCGAAAAGCCTTACACAAAGCACTGTCCCAAATTTCAGCGAAATCGGACAATTAATGTCGCTTTTATGGGCCCAAAACCTTAAGTCGAGAGATCGGTCTATATGGAAGCTATATTTAAATCTGGACCGATCTGGGCAAAAGTAAGGAAGGACGTCGATGAGCCTAACCAAACTCACTGTCTCAAATTTCAGCGACATCGGACAATAAATGCGTATTTTATGGCCCCAAAACCTAAAACCTAGATATCGGTCTATATGGCAGCTATATCTAAATCTGGGCCGATCGGTGCGATATTGCAGAAGTATGTCAAGGGGCTTAACTTAACTCACTGTCCCAAATTTCGGCGTCATCGGACAATAAATGAGCATTTTATGGGCCCAAAACCATAAATCAAGAAATCAGTCTATATGACAGCTATATCCAAATCTGAACCGATCTGGACCAAATTGAAAAAAGATGTTGAAGGGGCTAACACAACTTATTATCCCAAATTTCAGCAAAATCGGATAATAAATGTGGCTTTTATGGGCCTAACACCATAAATCGGGGGATCGGTCTATATGGCAGCTATATCCAAATCTGGACCGATCTAAACCAAATTAACGGAGGAAGTTGAAGGGCCTAACACAACTCACTGTCCCAAATTTCAGCAAAATCGGATATAAAATGTGGCTTTTATGGGCCTAAGACCCTAAATCGGCAGATCGGTCTATATGGGGGCTATATCAAGATATAGTCCGATATAGCCCATCTTCGAACTTAACCTGCTTATGAACAAAAAAAGAATTTGTGCAAAATTTCAGCTCAATATCTCAATTTTTAAAGACTGTAGAGTGATTTCAACAGACAGACGGACAGACGGACGGACATGTCTAGATCGTCTTAGATTTTTACTTTGATCAAGAATATATATACTTTATAGGGTCGGAAATGGATATTTCGATGTGTTGCAAACGGAATGACAAAATGAATATACCCCCATCCTTCGGTGGTGGGTATAATAAAGTGTGTGTGGGCTTCAGACCCTTTATCGGCAGATCGGTCTATATGGCAGCTATATCTTAATATAGTCCGATCTGAACCATATTTGGGTCAAATGGCGGATGGCCTAAAACTACCCACTGTTTCAAATTTCAGCGAAATCGGTTAAAAAAAAGCTTTTATGGGCTTCAGATCCTTTATCAGGAGATCGGTCTATATAGCAGCTTTATCTAAATACAGTCCGATTTGTACCATATTTGGGTCGAAGGCTTAATACTGCGCACTATTCCAAATTTCAGCGAAATCGGATAAAAACCAAAGCTTTTATGGCCTTCAGACCCCTAATCGGGAGATCGGTCTAAATGGTGGCTATATTTAGAATAGTCCGATCTGAACCACTTCAGTTATCGGGAAGCCGTAAACTACTCACTGTTTCAAATTTCAGCAAAATTGGATGGAAAATAAAGCATTTATGGGCATTGGACCCTTTATCAGAAAATCGGTCTATATAGCAGCTATATCCAAATATGGTCCGATTTGGCCCGCTTAAAAACTTAACCAGCGTGCGTCAAAAAGACGTATCTGTGCCAAATTTAAATCTCGAAATTAATATCTCAATTTTTGAAGGTGGAAGAGTGATTATCACAGACGGACGGACAGACACACGTACATCGTTAAATCGTCTTAGAATCTTACGACGATCCGAAATATATATACTTTATAGTGTCGGAAATTGATATTTCGATGTGTTGCAAACGGAATGACTAAATGAATATACCCCCTATCCTATGGTGCTGGGTATAATATATCTATGGTCGTAGGTATTCAAAGTTCAACGGGCATGTTTACTTGTTCCATTTTTCAATACTCCTACAAATTATCTCAAAATATCCCAGTTTAAAAAGCTATCCATTACTAAATCCCCTTATTATCAGCATGGGTTAGTAGGTTTTCCAGTTTCACATTGAACTTCAACACAATAAAAGAAAAATATAATTAAATTGATTTTGTGTTTTTTTTTTTTTTTTTTGCATTCAATTTGATTCGAAGGGACATTTTTAGTCATCCATTATATTTCCTGACACGAAACGCCTTTAAAACTTCCGTCTGTCAGTGAGAATGTGTGTGTGGGTGTGTGTGTGTGCGTGTGTGTCTGATAGAGATATAGTCAGTCGGCAAGGGTTCAGAAAAGGTCTTTCCGTTAATACCCCCAAAGAATACAATTTACATGACGACACACACTCACTTTTAGTTGGGTGCTCACTCCTTTGCCATATGTGACAGAGACACGGCAAAAGGGATGCTCCACATAGGGGAACAGAACCATGTCAAGTTCTTTGTTCTTAATAAAGCGTATTGTTTGTGGAATCCACCAACACCCACCAAAAGATGCAGATGTGAGAGGCAAAGGCAGCAAGCAACTCACTCACCCACTCCAACCAATCAACCAACCAACAACAGACAGACATCACAAGCCCAAAGGATTAGAGTGAAAATCGAGAGAGATTCAAAGGAATCCGGGGATGTCATAATAATGCTGCTATTGAGGGTTTATTGTCGTTTATTTTACATTTGGGATTGTTGTGATGCGTTCTTCTCGTCTTTTTCTTTTTTTGCTTATTTTTTATTTAAATAGAATAGAAAGTGGTATTGTGTGTCCTTTGCCATTTGTTGCTGTTTTTGGCCTCCCATTCTTAGAGGATTTGTGAAAGATTTTTAACCTTTTTCTTTTATTTGGAAGCTAAGCACAAATGCAAAGTCCCCTTACCTCGTTCACATGAACATGTATGTCTATATCCTTTGTTCAAAAGTGTCAATGTGTTTAAGGAAGTTGTGTGTGTGTGTGTGTTGGTTTTGTGCCCAAAAGTGAGAGGTTCCCCAGTTAGACATTTCTTATAAACTTTAAATTTTCCCTATCTCTAAAAGCTTTGGAAATATATTTGCCATGGAATAGAGTTGGAGTTACTTAACTTATAACCCTTTCAGTGTATGACAATATTGTGTTTTAAATACGGATTTTGACAACTGACCTCATTTGTGGTTGTACGAATGTTGGAGATTCGTTTATTTGGTATAAATCTTATTTGTTTAGTGGTATTCAATAGCCGCACAGTTGGGTGTCCCTTGGTTGCTTTTGTTTCCTCGCCTAGGATGTTTTGCCTAGCTTGGGTCTTCTTTAAACTTTGCCTTTTGAATTATTTATGGTTTTTCAAAAAAAGAAAAACCACCCAAAGATATGGGTGTCCCATTTTCAATTTTAAAGTTTGCACAGAATTTTCTTATCACACAGCTTCTAAGAGATATTTGAATACGAAATACTAAGCTTATCAGTTTAAATCACTAAAATAATAAGAAAACTAAACAAATTGCAGTTAATTCTCTTGAGGTTAACATTGTGGCATGCGTGTTAAGGAATTCGTAGTGGTGACGCATTAACACATGGTTCATGCAATAATCAGTAAAATCAGCATGGAAAAGGCAAAAGTCGGGCGTACCATATAAAAACCTACACCTTCCTTATAATAATTAATTCGAGCGATGTATTGTATATAATAGGAAGCTATGTCTATATGTTAATCGATTTTGGTGTAAATTTTCAGACGTGTTTTAATCGGTCAAATCTAGTAAAAATTGTTTAAATATTGTTTATACAACGGCCTTATAATTGTAATTTGGGCTATAAATATATATGAAAGTTATATATAAATCTGAGCCGACTTTGCTGACGGTCCGACAGAAGTGGTACGACCAATAACAAAACAATCAGTGCCAAATTTCGTGCAAATCAGTTGAAAATTGTAGTTACTATGGGCATACAAGTGAAGATCGGGCGACACATATGCATGGGAGCTATATTCAAATCTGAGTCGACATTGATAAAATTTTTCAAAAATTTTCAGATCGGTAACAAAATAATCCTTGCTAAATCTTGTGCAGTATGGTTGAATCTTATAGGTTGCCCAAAAAGTAATTGCGGATTTTTTAAAAGAAAGTAAATGCATTTTTAATAAAACTTAGAATGAACTTTAATCAAATATACTTTTTTTACACTTTTTTTCTAAAGCAAGCTAAAAGTAACAGCTGATAACTGACAGAAGAAAGAATGCAATTACAGAGTAACAAGCTGTGAAAAAATTTGTCAACGCCGACTATATGAAAAATCCGCAATTACTTTTTGGGCAACCCAACATATAAAAATCAAGTTGTGTTTGTTTGTTTGTTTGTTTGTATGTTTGTGTGTTCCTTATAGACTCAGAAACGGCTGAACCGATTTTCTTGAAATTTTCACAGATGGTGCATAATGACCCCGTAATGAAAATAGGGTACTACATTTTTTGATATCTGAAGGGGAGGCGGACCCTCCCCCTTACCCTAATTTTCAGAAACGCCAGATCTCGTAGATGGGTGGTGCGATTTAAGCGTAATTTTGTGTGCTCTCATATAGTATCCTAGAAATAACAAGTAAAAGCGTGCTAAGTTCGGGCGGGCCGAATCTTATATACCCTCCACCATAGATCTTATATACCCTCCACCATAGAACTTGACAAATTTCTTTTCCCGGCATCTCTTCTTAGGCAAAAAAGGATATAAGAAAAAATTTGCTCTGCTATTAGAGCGATATCAAGATAGGGTCCGATTTGGACCACAATTAAATTATATGTTGGAGACCTGTGTAAAATGTCAGCCAATTCGGGGGTGCACCAAGAAGTAAAATAGAGAGATCGATTTATATGGGAGCTGTATCGGGCTACAAACCGATTCAGACCATAATAAACGCGTATGCTAATGGTCATGAGAGAGTCCGTCGTACAAAATTTTAGGCAAATCGGATAATAGTTGCGACCTCTAGAGGCTCAAGAAGTCAAGATCCCAGATCGGTTTATATGGCAGCTATATCAGGTTATGAACCGATTTGAACCTTATTTGACACAGTTGTTGAAAGTGAAAATAAAATACGTTATGCAAAATTTCAGCCAAATCGGATAGGAATTGCGCCCTCTAGAAGCTCAAAAAGTCAAATCCCCAGATCTGTTTATATGACAGCTATATCAGGTTATGGACAGATTTGGACCATACTTGGCACAGTTGTTGGATATCATAACAAAACACGTCGTGCAAAATTTCATTCCAATCGGATAGAATTGCGCACTATAGAGGCTCAAGAAGTCAAGACCCAAGATCGGTTTATATGGCAGCTATATTAGGTTATTAACCGATTTGATCCATACTTGGTACAGTTGTTGGATATCATAACAAAACACGTCGTGCTAAATTTCATTTCAATCGGATAAGAATTGCGCACTCTAGAGGCTCAAGAAGTCAAGACCCAAGATCGGTTTATATGGCAGCTATATCAGGTTATGAACCGATTTGAACCATACTTGGCACAGCCGTTGGATATCATAACAAAACAAGTCGTGCAAAATTTCATTTCAATCGGATAAGAATTGAGCCCTCTAGAGGCTCAAGAAGTCAAGACCCAAGATCGGTTGATATGGCAGCTATATTAGGTTATTAGCCGATTTGAACCATACTTGGCACAGTTGTTGGATATCATAACAAAACACGTCCTGCAAAATTTCATTCCAATTGGATAAGGATTGCGCACTCTAGAGGCTCAAGAAGTCAAGACCCAAGATCGGTTTATATGGCAGCTATATCAAAACATGGACCGGTATGGCCCATTTACAATACTAACCGACATACACTAATAAGAAGTATTTGTGCAGAATTTCAAGCGGCTCCTTCGGAAGTTAGCGTGCTTTCAAAAGACAGACGGACGGACGGACGGACATGGCTAGATCGACATAAAATGTCGCGACGATCAAGAATATATATACTTTATGGGGTCTCAGACGAATATTTCGAGTAGTTACAAACAGAATGACGAAATTAGTATACCCCCCATCTTATGGTGGAGGGTATAAAAATTTGGTATACAAATTTCGGATGGGGTACCTAGGGCTGCCCCACCCTAAAACCCACCAAACATATATTTAGAACAATCACGACAATATGGGACTCAAATGAAAGGTATTTAGGATAAGAAAACTTATCTGATATCCAATTGTCGGACCAAGTGCTAGGGGGATCACCCCAAGCCCCAAAACACCCCTAAATCGGACAAATTTACCGACCATGGCAATATGGGACTCAAATGAAAGGTATTTGCGAGTTGAATACGAATCTGATATCCAAATGTGGGCCCACGTTTCTGGGAATCCACCTCTTTCCCAAAACACCCCCCAAACAGGACTTATTTACTGAACATGGGAATATGGGGCTTAAATAAAAGGTATTTTAATGTAGAATACGAATCTGATATTCAAATATAGGACCAAGTGTTTGGGGGGCCGCCTCTCACGAAAAACATACCCAAAGGGGACATATTTACGACCATAGCAATATGGGGATCAAATGAAAGGTCTTTGGGAGTAAAGCATGAATCTGATATCCATATTCGGGAAAAGTGTCTATGGGGCCACCCCACCCCCACAAAACCACCCAAATAGCAAGTATTTTCTGACTATTGCAATATGAGGCTCAAATAAGAGGGTTTTTAAAGTGAAACACGAATCCGATATATATTTTCAAGGCCAACTCACTGAGTGGCCGCCCATCACCCAAAAAAACCCCCAAGCCGGTCATGTTTGCCGACTATGGAAATATGGGGCTCAAATTAAAGGTATGTGGGAGTAGACCACGTATTTGTTATCAACATTAGGGATCAACTGTTTAGGGGACGTTCCATCACCATAACAACCCCCAAATAGGACGTATTTGCTCAACAAGACAATTTGGATCTTAAAGAGAGGGGAACTAAATATTTATAGTTTTTAGGGTCATTACCCCAAACCGGACATATTTGATGACTTTTGCAATAAGGAGTTTAAATGAGATTAGAAAACGAATTTGATATCCAATTTCGAGGGCAATGACAATATGGGGTTTAGATAAATGATATATAGATATATGAGAATAGAGCACGTTGCTGATATATTTTCAGGGCTTAGAATTTGGGGGACCACCCCACTCGCAAAACACCCCTAAATCGGGCATATTTACCGACCATGACAATGTGGGGCTTAAATGAAAGGTATTGGAGGGTCGAGCAAGAATTGATACCCATTTTCGGGACCAATTTTCGGGGGGGTCCACCCCTTTCCCAAAATACCCCACAAACAGCAACTTTTTACTAACCATCGCAATATGGGGCTCAATTTAGAGGTATTTGGGAATATATTTAATACAAATTTGCTATTCAAATGTAGGACCATGTATTTAAGGCATCACCCCTTCTCCAAAACACCTCCCAAAGGGTAAACATTTTTCGACCATGCCAAGATGTGGCTCAAATGAAAGGTATTTGAGATTAGAAAACGAATTTGATAGCCTGTTTTGGGGCCATGCGTTTGGGGGATGCCTCATTCTGTATACTCCTCTTAAGCCAATGGCAATATAGGGTTTAAATAAATGATATTTGAGAGAAGAGCACGATTCTGATATTTTTTCAGAACTAAGTATCTGGGGGACCACCTCTCCCCCGAAAACACCACTAAATCAGACATCATGAGAATATCGGGCTGAAATGAAGTATTTTAAGAATGGGGTACACCTTACATCTAAACTTAAATTCGTAGACCAATAAAGATCATAGGGGATTCAGATAAAGGCACTTATATTGTTAAACTGTTAGACAAGCGATATACTATTTTCGTAGCATGCAAAATGGCAAATTTTGCCCATGAACATTCCGCTAAGGAACAGGGGCAAACTTCTCACATATCAATGAGTGCAGTCCGATTCAAGTTGTTAAGCTCAATGATAAGGGGCCTCCTTTTTATAGCCGAGTCCGAACGGCGTGCCGCAGTGCGACACCTCTTTGGAGAGAAGTTTTACATGGCATAGTATCTCACAAATGTTGCCAGCATTAGGAGGGGAAAACCACAGCTGAAAATTTTTTCCGATGGTCTCGCCAGGATTCGAACCCAGGCGTTCAGCGGACATGCTAACCTCTGCGCTACGGTGGCCTCCATGGTAGCATGGTATTTCACTAAAAGATTTTTAATTGTCAAAAATAATAAGAAAACTTTTGTTCCATATAAAGTAAAAGAAGGCGCAGCGGAGCGGGCCCGGGTCAGCTAGTATCTACATATAATCTGATCTGGATCATATGCTAGTCGCATGACTGGAGGCGTTATGTCAAATTCCAGCGAAATCAGGAAAAAATTCAGTTTTTATGGGCTTCAGATCCTTAATCGGCTAATCGGTCTATATGGCAGCTATGGGGTTGCCCCAAAAGTAATTGCGGATTTTTCATACAGTCGGCGTTGACAAATTTTTTCACAGCTTGTGACTCTGTAATTGCATTCTTTCTTCCGTCAGTTATCAGCTGTTACTTTTAGCCTGCTTTAGAAAAAAAAGTGTAAAAGAAGTATATTTGATTAAAGTTCATTCTAAGTTTTATTAAAAATGTATTTACTTACTTTTAAAAAATCCGCAATTACTTTTTGGGCAACCTAATATATCTAAAAAAAAACGAACTGTACCATATTTAGGCACGAGGCTTAAAATATAAATATGGAACAGTGAGTTGTTTCACATTTCAGCGAAATTGGGTTATAAATGGAGCTTTTATGGGCTCAAGACCCTTAATCGGCAGATCGCTCCATATGGCAGACATATTTGAATATAAACCGATCTGAAACATATTTGAGTCAAATATCGGGAGACTTTTATCAACTCACTATATCAAATTCTGCGAAATCGGATAATAATTGCCCTAGTGGAAAATCAGAAGAGAAGTTTATGCATAAACTTTGTTTATTTACAACTTCCCTTCTATAGTGTGCTATTATTCAATATTACCTTGCGCCAAAATTTATGTGATTAAAACCAAATTGCCATAAATTTTATTTCATGGCAAACAATATAAGTAGCAAAATATGTTAATTTTGCAGAAACAAAAACAATCAATCCCTTAAAATTTTTTTCTTCTACACAGAATCTCATCAATAAAATCGTTTATGAGCCCAAATTACATATTTATATTAAATCGAATGCCAAGCATGTACCAGAACAGAGTCTTAGCCAAATCCTAGGCACTTGCCTATAAAGCTTAAATACTTAAGAAGGCCCTCTGCCAGTTCGAATAACAAATGCGGCAGAGAACAGAAAAATTCTTTAAATCTTCTTTAAATATTTCCCTTCTTTACTTGTGGGGGATTAAAACAACATCACACACAACATTAAGATTAGAAAACAAAAATTTCAAGTTCTTCGAAATCTTGTTAAGCCCCCAAGAAGCACCAGCCAGCCAGCTAGCCAGCCGGCTAAGCGGAAAAAAGAAAACAAACCCAAACTTCCAAACATACGCACATCGAGACTTCAACACCATCCCCTAGCCCATTACAGGGGTAAGCAAAGCAGCATAAGGCAAAGAGCACAAAGCAAAATACCAACATTAGCGAGGAGAATTTGCTTAAAGGTCTGACCCCATTGCCCATTAGGGTGATGGCTGGTCCTAGGGTGGCAGCCGTATCACTAAGTTCGTTATGAGCCATTGCAGGGGCGTATGGCAGCGCTGACAGAATCCCGGACAGGGTGAAGGTGGTGGTCCCACAGCAGCGTATGAGTTATTCTTACCGACATGGGGCATCTATCGCACAGCCAGGCCCAGGATATGCATATCGAAATATTCGTGCATGCGCTGCTGCTGTCTTTATTCACCTGCTGAATAACTTTCACTTTCATAACCTTAGTAGCGCCAGATTACCCCAAACACATGCTATGCCCGGAATGTGACTGTTTGCCACAGCTTGGCTGTTGTTTATGGTCCTTGCCACACTAAGTAAACAACTACGACGCAACATTTAGAAAAAAAAACAACAGAAATACACAGACATTTTTACTTAGTAAATATTATGGTTGTTACATTAACCATAATAACGAGGGCTTTTACATAATCTCCAAGTAGGGCAACCATCAACCATTGTGCACGATGACGCCACGGCTGGAAAAAAACGCAGTTACCACTGCCATTTAATGTTTTATGGTAATAGTAACACAGCGTTGAAATACAAGCATCACAAATAACCTGCAAAAGCAAAGTGAAGTTTTAAACAACGATACCAGGATATAAGGCATTTAAAGATATTCAAAATTGATTGTAGCATAATAAACATAAACTTCTACACTTTAAATAAATTATTTAGTCTTAACGAGGAGGGCAACTATTTATTCCAAATGGTATGTAAAGCTCTTAAACGGTCGTACTTTATTCATAACAATTCGGCCGGGCCGAATTTTATATACTCTCTCTCTCTATTAAAGGAAACAAGTAAAAGCGTGCTAAGTTCGGCCGGGCCGAATCTTATATACCCTCCACCATGGATCGCATATGTCGAGTTCTTTTCCCGGCATCTCTTCTTAGGCAAAAAAAGGATATAAGAAAAGATTTGCTCTGCTATTAGAGTGATATCAAGATATGGTCCGGTTTGGACCACAATTAAATTATATGTTGGAGACCTGTGTAAAATGTCAGCCAATTCGAATAAGAATTGCGCCCTTTGTGGGCTCAAGAAGTAAAATAGAGAGATCGATTTATATGGGAGCAGTATCGGGCTATAGACCGATTCAGACCATAATAAACACGTATGTTGATGGTCATGAAAGAATCCGTCGTACAAAATTTCAGGCAAATCGGATAACAATTGCGACCTCTAGAGGATCAAGAAGTCAAGATCCAAGATCGGTTTATATGGCAGCTATATCAGGTTATTAACCGATTTGAACCATATTTGGCACAGTTGTTGGATATCATAACAAAATACTACGTGCCAAAACTCATTCAAATAGGATAGGAATTGCGCACTCTAGAGGCTCAAGAAGTCAAGACCCAAGATCGGTTTATATGGCAGCTATATCAGGTTATGGACCGATTTCAACCATACTTGGCACAGTTGTTGGATGTCATAACAAAACACTTGGTGCAAAATTTCATCCCAATCGGATGAAATCTTGAGCCCTCTAGAGGCTCAAGAAGTCAAGATCCAAGATCGGTTTATATGGCAGCTATATCAGGTTACGGACGGATTTGAACCATACTTATCACAGTTGTTGGATGTCATAAAAAAACACGTCGTGCAAAATTTCATCCCAATCGGATAAGAATTGCGCACTCTAGAGGCTCAAGAAGTCAAGACCCAAGATCGGTTTATATGGCAGCTATATCAAAACATGGACCGATATGGCCCATTTACAATACCAACCGACCTACACTAATAAGAACTATTTGTGCAAAATTTCAATCGCCTAGCTTTACTCCTTCGGAAGTTAGCGTGCTTTCGACAGACAGACGGACGGACGGACGGACGGACGGACGGACAGACGGACGGACATGGCTAGATCGACATAAAATGTCACGACGATCTAGAATATATATACTTTATGGGGTCTCAGACGAATATTTCGAGTAGTTACAAACAGAATGACGAAATTAGTATACCCCCCATCTTATAGTGGAGGGTATAAAACAAGTAAAAGCGTGCTAAGTTCGGCCGGGCCGAATCTTATATACCCTCCACCATGGATCGCATTTGTCGAGTTCTTTTCCCGGCATCTCTTCTTAGGCAAAAAAGGATATAAGAAAAGAGTTGCTCTGCTATTAAAACGATATCAAGATATGGTCCGGTTCGGACCACAATTAAATTATATGTTGGAGACCTGTGTAAAATTTCAGCCAATTCGTATAAGAATTGCGCCCATTGGTGCTCACGAAGTAAAATAGAGAGAACGATTTATATGGGATCTGTATATAGACCGATTCAGACCATAATTAACACGTTTGTTGATGGTCATGAGAGGATCCTCGTACAAAATTTCAGGCATATCGGATAATAATTGCGACCTCTAGGGGTCAAGAAGTCAAGATCCCAGATCGGTTTATATGGCAGCTATATCAGGTTATGAACCGATTTGAACCTTATTTGACACAGTTGTTGAAAGTAAAAATAAAATACGTCATGCAAAATTTCAGCCAAATCGAATAGGAATTGCGCCCTCTAGAAGCTCAAGAAATCAAATCCCCAGATCTGTTTATATGACAGCTATATCAGGTTATGAACCGATTTGAACCATACTTGGCACAGTTGTTGGATATCATAACGAAATACTTCGTGCAAAAATTCATTCAAATCGGATAAGAATTGTGCCCTCTAGAGGGTCAAGAAGTCAAGACCCAAGATCGGTTTATATGGTAGCTATATCAGGTTATGGACCGATTTGAACCATACTTGACACAGTTGTTGGATATCATCACAAAACACGTCGTGCGAAATTCCATTCCAATCGGATAAGAATTCCGCCCTCTAGAGGGTCAAGAAGTCAAGACCCAAGATCGGTTTATATGGTAGCTATATCAGGTTATGGACCGATTTGAACCATACTTGCAACAGTTGTTGGATATCATAACAAAACACGTCGTGCAAAATTTCATTTCAATCGGATAAGAATTGCGCACTCTAGAGGCTCAAGAAGTCAAGACCCAAGATCGGTTTATATGACAGCTATATCAGGTTATGGACCGATTTGAACTATACTTGGCACAGTTGTTGGATATCATCACAAAACACGTCGTGCGAAATTGCGCCCTCTAGAGGGTCAAGAAGTCAAGACCCAAGATCGGTTGATATGGTAGCTATAGCAGGTTATGGACCGATTTGAACCATACTTGCAACAGTTGTTGGATATCATAACAAAACACGTCGTGCAAAATTTCATTTCAATCGGATAAGAATTGCGCACTCTAGAGGCTCAAGA